>NC_138772.1:305685732-305925732 GCF_965119305.1 Pelophylax lessonae | reverse complement strand
TAACTGGGAATGTACATCATTACTGTGAGGTTAAATACCAGGGTTATGGCAGCAGCTAGCTGCCCTAACCCCTGTTTTTTTTTTTTTTAAGGCAGGCAGTCAGCTTTCATATCAAAGTGGTCCCAGCAGTAGATTCGCCGCAAGATCAATTTTATAGGCAGAGGAAGAGGTGCCCCCTCCAGCTGCTTCCCAGTCATCTCCGAGCTTACCGGAGCGGTCGGTGAACCAAGAGCCAATGCGATCCCTGTGATGCCTGGGCAGAAAGCCGGGTGAGGGTAAGATAGCCCCCACTCGGCTCTATGTCCTTGGAGGACCACATGGACGTCTGACGTCACTTTCACCTCCCGGGCTTAAAGAGGTTTTTTTTTTCTTCTTTAAGTCAAAATAAAGATTTTTTTTTTTTCTTTTAAAGGTACATGAGAGATCTGGGGCCTTTTTGACCCCAGATCTCTCAACAAAGAGAACCTGTCATGCTTATTTATTTTACAAGAATATAACTGATCAAAAAAATAAATAAAGGGACAGTGTAAAAATAAAAGCTAAAAAGCATTCCGGCTCCGGTGCCGTATGAAGAGGGAGTGAGCCACAGCGGCTCTGGCATACCCTGCATATAAAACCGTCTCACCCCGCTCGCACCGCCTTGTCACCGGCTCCAATACCTCCGGTGAGTTGTGCCGCACCTACCCGCTCTCATGGACCGCTTTTTAGTACACGGAGGTGCCAGTAATACCACGCCGCTGCAGCAGGACGTCCATCAGCAGGCCGCTCCCCAGCCTCCAGGCAACATGGCCGACGCGTCCAATGCAGATGGTGTAGCCCCGCTTCCCGCTGTGCCTGTGCCCTCCTCTGACATGGATCCCCAGTATCAACTGATGGCACAAGCTGTGGCTGCCATTATCTCCCCCACCATCACAGAGGCCGTGGAGCGGGCGGTCACAGCAGGGATCTCACAGCTCCGCAAAGAGCTGGGAGACCAGACCAAAAGGATCGCTAATGTGGAACACAGGGTTTCTGATCTAGAGGATGAACTGCAGTCATCTTTCACTAATGAGGCCAAAACTGCTCAGACGCAGCAATACTTGCTGGATAAGATCAATGACCTTGAAAATAGGTACCGCAGGAATAATCTGCGGATTATAGGCCTGCCAGAATCCTTCAACAGGGGTCTGCTTTCTGATGTTTGTTCCACACGAATCCCCCAAGCCCTCGGTATAACATCCACATGTACCATTGAACAAGCCCACCGCCTGGGTGCACCCTCCAATGATCGCAAGACCCCACGTCCAGTCATCGTTCGATACTTAAACTATGCAGACAGGCTTGCCATATTAAAGTCATTTAAAAATGCCAAGTCTCTTACCCTGGATGGCAGCAAGCTTTTACTCTTTGCTGATTATTCTCAGGAGGTGGCACGCAGACGCAAAGCCTTCCAACCCTCCTGCAACGCCTTATATCAAAAGGGACTGAAATTCACTCTAGCCTATCTAGCAACCCTTAGATTCACGGACCAATTTGGAGAATCTAAAGCTTTCACCCATCCTGATGAGGCAATGGATTACATCCAATCCCACCTGCACTTGTCCATGGACACACACCCCCCTGCTGCTTCATCCATCTCCCCCTCTCACAGAGACCTTCACAGCCCCCCGTAAAGAATCGCCCAAGAGAGGCCGCTTCTCTGGAAATTCTTCCTACAGGGATAAACTTCGCTGAACTACTACCCACATCCACGTTCTACAATTTGCTTCTTGAGAAAGCTTCAATAAGCGGATCTACCACTAACTAACTAATAATATGTTTCGTATAGTGGCATAATAGAATGAGCCCTATAGAAGTGACAGGCTGCCTCTTTTATTTTGGTTTTACTGTTCTGTTAAGTTGTTAATGCATTTTTGCAACATGTCTCCACACAGCCTTACCGAAGTCCTGACTCCTCTCGCTTCTTTTATCGGTCTTGTCCTGTCTGAAACATCTTCCATATTCTCCTCTGCAGCACACCTTTCCTGAAGTAGCAGCGAGCAGAATCAGTTACCGCACAGTAACGCTGTCGGAGGTTAAGGCTTCATGTGGAAAAAAGAGAAGTCTCCATACATTATGGTACGTTTTTGTTTTCCCTTTGTTCACTTGTTGTTTTCGTCCCTCTCCATTCCAGGTCCATTGGAATGTAGACGGAACGAAACCCACTCCCTACATACTCTCCTTCTTCCTGCCACCCCTGCGTCCTCGTCCCCCCCCCTACACCATCTTATCCGAGTGATATTCCACTTGCCTACCACATGTTATCACCTATCTGCACAGTGATAATCCCCTTCCTTGACCCCTCTTGATATGAAAATATTTTTTTGGAACGTTAAGGGTCTCCAATCTCCCCACAAACGCATGGCTGTGTTGCGACACTTGAGGCGTCTGGACACAGATGTAGCGCTCCTTCAGGAATCCCACCTCGCCCAGTCAGATCTAGATCGCATGAAAAAACTATGGGTAGGCCGCGTCTATGGCTCAGCCTCTCCCAAAGGTAAGGCTGGTGTCCTCATACTAGTACATAAACGGATAACATCAGATATTGTCCCAATATACTCTGACGCTGAAGGCAGAATCCAGATACTTAAAATCACTTACAACTCTGACTCATTCATTTTAGCAAATGTCTATGCCCCCACCCCCTCCTCTGTCCTATTCTTTCAAGGCCTGACCGGGCTCCTGGCCCCACATGTCCACTTGCCATCCCTGCTGGCTGGAATTTTCAATGGTGATGAACCCGACCATGGATAGATCAATGCGCACCCTCCACACACCTCCACTACATGCTCCTTCCTACCTAATTTTGCGGATAATCTTTTCCTCACAGATGTCTGGCATCTCGCCAACCCCATTGATAGGGCATACACTTATTACTCCCCTCCACAAGGATAGACTATTTCTTTGGCAATGCCCCCATGCTCCACTCTTTGCAAACCCCGGAGATTGCTGATTTGGTTATTTCAGATCACTCCCCGCTATCGGTCCTACTCACCCTCTCCCCCCCCCGACATCGAATTACAAACCCTGGCTTCTTCCCTCCTATTTAGCTGACAACCCCGAATTGGGGATTATTCTAGCTGAGATATGGGAAAATTTTCTCTCAGACAATGCCCAACATGCAGATGACCCAGTTCTGCTGCGGGAGACAGGCAAAGCGGTCTTACGAGGCTGGATCATCGCTTTTACTTCAACTTTTAAAAAGAAGGCAAGTATTGGTTACAAAACAGCCAGCGAGGCTCTCCAATCTGCCCACTCCCGTCTCCAACAGCAGCACTCCCGTTCTCATGTGGCACAATGGAGAGAGGAAAAACAAAACTTTGACAAATGGGCATTGGCCCAGGAAAAGTTCCACAAAACCATCCAGGACATCCAGTTCCACAAATTTGGGAACAAGTCTGGAAAATTTCTAGCCAGACTCTGTAAGGGCCCGCACACTAACACCCCCATAAAATCCTTAAAGGATTCTTCGGGAACACTGATTTCCAAACCGGAAGGGGTGAAATTAATTATGGAAAACTTCTACGCAAATCTATATGGCCCTGACCCCATTGATGTAGAGGAAGCCAACAGCTTTCTCGAGAAAGTAAAACTACCCACGTTATCGGAATCCCAACTTTCCCAACTCAATGCCCCAATTGCTACCTCTGAGGTCCTCACCGCCATCTCCCTATTATCACTGGGTAAAGCCCCTGGCCCGGATGGATTCACCTCTGAATTTTTCAAACTTACTAAAGATGTGCTCTCCCCCACTCTGACTACCATGTACCAACACATTCTAGATGGTGGCAGATATATACTTACAGGTGCCCAAGCTTTTATTAAGCTCATACCCAAACCGGGTAAAGACCCTTCCGAGCCTGGTTCATATCGTTCGATCTCCCTGATCAATCTAGATGCAAAATTACTTTCCAAAATCATAGCCAACCACCTCACACTCATTATGCCCACACTTTTACACCCATCCCAAGCATGTTTTACTAAAGGTCAATCAGCCACTGCCAACATCCGCAAAGTCTTGGCAGTATTATCCCAACAACAAGCTCACCCGCACTCCGACATTGCTATACTCACACTTGATGCCGAAAAGGCATTTGATAATGTCAGTTTCCAATGGCTCCATCTTACCCTCCAAAAATTTGTTTTTTCAGGACCATGAATGCACCTCATCACAACCATGTACATCTCTCCCACTGCAAAGGTAGTCACCTCCAACCTTCTATCCAAAGAAATTCAACTCCATAAAATGTACCCGCCAAGGTTGTCCCCTTTCCCCTCTCCTATTTAATCTGGCCCTGGAACCCCTTTCTCGATTCCTTGCCCTCCATGCCACTCTCACGGGTGTTAAATTGGCCAGGAGGATCTTCGCTCGGTCCTCTTCGCCAATGACATTTTACTCTTTACCTCTGACCCTGCACAGGATGTTGTTATGGTCAAACAAATTTTCAATAGGTTCAGGCTATGCTCCGGCCTTCGTATAAACTATACTAAAAGTGAGATACTCACCATGCCTAGGCCCCTTTCTTATCTTCATAAAATATACATATAAAACCCGCGCCCTTATAGCAGCGAACTCATACAGCTGGATGTATATAAAAATTGATGAGAAAGGAGTCGCGCTTAGTAGAACAGTCAATAGATCCCATAGAAGAAAAGCAGCAATGACTGGGAATCACATCACAGCCACATTCAGCCTTGATGGGTATACAGTTCATGCGAATGCAAGGTAATTTCACCCAGGTGTATGTTGCAGACAGACGCTTGTGAAACCCTTCACCACATATAGCCTCTTACCAGAGAGAGACGGGGCATACACGGTAAGTAGTTAGAGGACTACTTCGCCTGTATCCAGCAAGTCAGCTCCGGTACGAATCCAATCATCCGGTGTTCACCAATGTAAAGGATGTGCTGACACTTTAAGGACCCGCTCTCAGAGTATAATGTGGAAAAAGACAAAAGCGGCCCATAGCGTGATACTGTCTAGATATTTTATTTGGTAGAAAAAGGTATTGCACTCACCCAAATACAATAGCATCAAGCCTCTAGCCACATCATGGGCAGTAGAACGGTGCAGGGTACTTCCGGGTTCCGGGTATGACGGAGTGACGCTCGTTCCGCTCCTCCCCGAAGCTTTTCGTCGGATGGACGTTCTCAAGGGGGCGTGAGCGAGCGTCGGTGTCATACTACATATAAAGACACCTAATGAGGCCAATAGCATACAGCTGTCAAAACGGGTGGGACAGGAAGCACCGGAAGTGACCTCAGCGCTTCAAACCTGGAGCGCAAACAACTAAAGATACCCGGAAGTGATAAGTGCAGGGGCGCAAATGAACACACCAACTGCAAAATATAAAGTTCATATGGCTGCAAAACGTAGCCAGGGAAGCAAAATTGAATGAAATCACCCCTTTAACCCAAAACACCGGAAAGACCCCCTCAATCCAAGCAACATAATGGGCTGAGGCATAAAGGTTAAAAAAGAATAAAATTGATAAAAGATAGAAATTACATAACTTTTAAACAACCATATAACATGTAATAATATAAAAATACAATCATCAAAACATTTAACTCAATTATTACAAAGATATAATAAGAAAGTATGAAAATAAAAATAAAAATAAAATTAAAAATAAAAATAAAAAATCCAGCCATGAAACACACCCTTAAGAAGAAAAGGTAATGGATGTAAACAAAATTGGATACTCAAGGACACTAACTATTATTCAAAAACGCATTGACGTCCCATTCAATATTCAGGCCAAAGGGCCTGTATACCTTGAGACGGTATATCCATTTTGTTTCAAGTCGTGACACCTCTCTCCTGATATGACACCCTCTCCAATGGGGCTGTAATACGTCAATGATCATGAAGGAGGTGCCTTTGGGATCCTTGGAATGTTTTAGAGCAAAATGTTTAGAAAGGGAATGTTTAGGGAATCCCTTTCTAATATTGGCCACGTGTTCATTCATCCGCACCTGAAAAGGTCGAATGGTGCGGCCAACATAGTGGAGTCCACATGAGCACGTAATTAGATACACCACATTTTTGGTGGTGCAAGTGGCAAAATGTTCCATCTGATAGGTGTTCCCAGTGACATTAGATGAAAAGTTGGTATATTTTCTAGATTTCAACTCATTTATTTTACAGGTGGAACAACGCCTGCAAGGGTAAAAACCCTTCATCTGAAAGAAAGGGACTGGTCTTTTAGGGGGATCCACAATGTTGGGAGCAATAGATAATCGCAACGGGGGTAAACCTCTGTATGTGATAGCTGGAACCTCAGGTAGTAACGGCCCCAAGACTCTGTCGCTCCTCAGAACACTCCAGTGTTTCCTTAGGAGTTTCTTTACCAGATAATGCTGGGACGAATAGCTTGTAAAGAAAGTAAATTTAGGGGGGGCCCTAAAAGGTACAGAGGAGTCCACCGGAACCAATGGTCTGGATGCCGGATCCAGAATGTGCTCACGTTGCATGGACCCAATTTCCTTAGCAATGGAATCGAGTTCATCAGGATTATACCCCTTAGAGACAAAACGTTCCTTCAAGACACCGACCTCGTCCCAATAGTCACATAGCCTGGAACAGTTCCGCCTGATACGTCGAAACTGACTTTTCGGCACCCCTTTAAGCCATGGGCGGTGATGACAGCTGTCCAAGCTAATGTAGCCATTGCGGTCGGTGTCTTTGAAGTGTGTCGAGGTAATCAAATGCCTCCCCTCAACTCTGATACGAAGATCCAAAAAATTGATCTCACACTCACTGGCCTCATATTTGAGCTCTATGCCCCTGGTATTGGTATTCAGAATACACATGAACCGATCCAAAGAGGGGTGATCACCCCTCCAAAGGAGGACGATGTCGTCTATGTAGCGCCTCCATAGGAGGAGCTCCGGGAACACCCCCGAATAGACGACATCATCCTCCCACTTGGCCATAAATAAGTTAGCCATAGAGGGAGCGAATTTGGCTCCCATGGCAACTCCTCTTTGTTGGAGGTAGTACTGTCCCCCGTACCAAAAGTAATTGTGCTTCATAGCAAAATTAAGTAAACAAAGGATAAAATCCTGCTGTCTTTTAGGTATTGGTGAATCCCTAGACAAGAAAAAATCAACCGCTTCCATACCATCAGAGTGGGAGATGATTGTGTAAAGGGAGGTGACGTCCGCTGTCACCAGCAGACATCCCTCCTCCCACACAATTTCCTTCAAGGTATTAATCACCTGTGTCGTATCCTTCAAATATGAAGGCATGCACGACACAAGTGGCTGAAGAAAATGGTCCACATACCTCCCCACTCTGGAAGTTACGGAGTCCAGGCCACTGATGATAGGCCTACCCGGAGGCCGGACTGGATCCTTATGGATCTTCGGTAAGATGTACATAATTGGAACCCTGGGGGCCACAGGGACCAAAAAGGCTTTTTCTTTTTTGTTAAGAATCCCACTAGAAAAACCTTCCTCCACTATTTTCAAAAGAGAGGATTTATATTTACGAGTGGGATTAACCTGTAAGGGGGAGTAGGTGGTATCATCCGAGAGGATGTTCAACATTTCCAAATGGTAGGCATCCCTCCCTAGAACCACCAAACCTAAGAAAGATCATCCCTTTCTTATCTTCGCCACTATATTCCCCTCACCAAGGATGCTCATGGTGCTTTACCATTCGCACCACCTTGTTACACAGACTATGGTCTTGTCCCCTCATCTCGAAGTTTTGGGATCAGGTGGAGCCCTTATCACTAAGAGTCACAGGTCTATAGCCTGACAAAGACCCTTTTCCTCTACTCTTTGGATACATGGATGGTCTTCCTTTGTCTGCCCCTGGGACCCACAACAAGCATAGAATTTCTACAATCAGAAAACACAAACCCTGGATTGTCACATGCTTTATGATCGCTAGACATGTTATTCTCCGTCACTGGGTATCTTCCACTGTTCCAACGGTTACAGAAGTCAAAGCCGATCTAAATACTCTACTTAATAAGGAATACCTAGATATGATTCTCACCAAAGCTGACCCCCACAGATTCTGGAGGAAATGGTCTGCCTACTCGGCCATATAAAACTTCACCCATCTTCCTCGCAGCCCAAATGGAAATCACCCTGAATGGGAGACCCCCAGAGTCATGGAAGACCCTCCCCTCTAGTTCCAATGCTCTCATTTTGTCATTTATCTATTCACGCAGACACAACAATACAAATTCCAACGGTGACTGGTGTTGTTAAGAAGCCCCTCTGTGTCCACAAATACAACCTTAACATGGGAGGGGTGGACTTCAACGACCAGATGATGGCACAATACTTAATTGCCCGTAAGGCCAGACGCTGGTACAAAAAAGTGTCTGTATACTTATTTCAATTGGCTCTGCTGAACGCTTTTGTGCTATACAAAGTGTCAGGACAAAGTGGATCCTTCCTAAAATTCCAGGAAGAGATCATCACAGCCCTTCTGTATCCAGGTGGCCCAAATTCCCAATCCAGATGCAGTGAGCCGGCTGCATGAGAAGCCTTTTTCAGATGTCCTCCCAAGTACCCCTACCCAAAGACACCCCCAAAGAAGATGTCGTGTCTGTTGAAAACGCAGGTATAGGCATGACACTCGCTTTTTTGTCCCTCCTGTCGTGGCCAACCTGGTCTCTGCATCCGGGACTGTTTCCGTTGCTACCACATGCTAGTGGAATAAAAGTATAGGGTACAGCACAGCACAGTCCAGGGCACACTTACACAGGGTCTCGAAAGATGTTAGATGGCAATTGCATTTTGAGGGAACCAAATCGGGAACGTTTTAAAGTTACAAAAAAAATAAAATAAAAAAGCCAAAAATAGTTGTCGTTTTATTGAGTTAATTTTCTGTTCTTACGCTTACTTTTCTTCTTTTACTGTATTTTATAATATAGTGTTATACTGTAATGATTTACTGTTTTCCATGGTTAACCATTTTTTGTTTTTCAGATACCAACATTCTATGCTATTATAATGTAATGTTTTATTATTACTGTTTTATTGTTAACCATTGTTTGCCTTGCAGGTACACCCATCGGCTGCCACACTGATTTATATATTCTGACAGCAACAGAGTTTGCTCTCAGCATATATGGAAATCTGGAATATGGAAATGGCAGTGCTGTAGGAGGTGATTTAACCACCACAGTTAAAAAAAGAGCATACTGTATATGGCGAAGCATAGGGGATGGGGTGTGGACACAGAGAGAGGATCTCCCCTATGCTTCGCCATATATTTTTTTAATACTTTTCTTGGCAGAGATTTCTTCCTCCATATCAATCAATGCGAATGGAGGAATCTGCTATGTTCTTTTTTTTTCCCCTTCAGCCGTTTGGCTGCATGAAAAAAAAAAAAAAAGAATTTTGCATATATGCCCATCATTAGAAGTGGGTGCATGTTGGGAGGTCTAATGGTGGGCATACCACACATTTTCTGGCAGAGATTTCTTCATCCACATCGATCAATGTGAATGGAGGAATCTGTTAGGTTCTCTTTTTTCGTTCAGCCCACAGGCCGCATGAAGAAAAAGAACCCTACAATTTATGCCCAACGAGGACCAGCAATGTACTGGCTGAGTGGTTTGAGTGGCTGAGTGGTCATACCAGGATGATGCCTGCAGATTTAGGCATCATCTTGGTATCATTTTTTTACAGCCAGTGTTCAGCTTACATGTAAAAACAAGCCTAGTGGATAATTAGCCCGCCCCCCTCCCTCTGCCTTCCACAGTTTTCTCGGGCTCTCCTGTCCCACCTGGTAACCCGAGAGTGCAGCTGGTGGTTCCATCATCTTACCATAGAGCTGATTGGAGATGAGAAGGCCTAAGATACCAGGAAGCTATGAGCATTTCATGACTTTGGTTTCGTCAGATACTGTATAAACAGCGCAATTGGGAAATTGGGAAAGTATCTTATCACACCAATCTTGGTGTGGTCAGATGCTTTATGGGCAGAGGAGAGACCTAGAAAAGAGATTTTAAAAGAGTACCTGTCACTACAGATTGCTATCATAGGGGGAATTTAAATTCCCTGTGATAAAAAAAAAAAGATAGAAAAAAAAATGAAAGGGAAGGTGTCAAAATAACATAAAAAAGCAAAATAAGAATTCTCAAGTTTGTTTGGGGCTCAAAAGGCTACAGATTTTCTAAGGATATATTATTCAGAACTAGATCACAGGGAGGGCTAGGACTTCCTAACCTGCGGTGGTATTACCAAGCAGCACAGTTGGCGCAGATATCAGTCATATATTCTTGTGGGGTAAAACCTGACTGGGTCAATATGGAACGCCAAGCAGTCCCTCTCCATATGATAGACTACCTTATGTGGTGTCAAGCAAAGTATTGTCCAGCAATTCTAGCACCTACTCTCTCACACTCGTTCTCTCTCTGGGACAGGCTCCGGGGTAAACCTGAAATCACCTCCCCCATACGACCCCTGGCTCTCTTGTTCCAAAACCCCAATTTCCCTCCGGGCCGGAATATTACCTTGTTTACATGGTGGCTAGATAAGGGGTTGTATAGAATAGGACACTTCTTTACAGGATCGGGCCCGATCTCCCTTTCGTACTGCAAATCTAAACTCAAAATGCCAGCTACTGAACTGTTCCGCTTTCAACAAATTTCCCATTTCCTTTCTTCCATCTGGAAATCCAACGTCACTTCTCCTAGGGTAACACCATATGAGGCGTGGTGTGGTAATGTCATGGAGCAGAGGGGTGGCATCTCTGCGATCTACAGTTCACTTGCCGATAACAGTCAGAAACCTAGTTATGCCAGAGCATGGGAGGGTGACCTCTCACAGGAGTGGGGGGAACAGTCGTGGTCCTCTGCCATGACTGCAGCTTATAAAGGTATACTGAATGTCTCCCTTATTGAGGCAAGTGTCAAAGTCCTCACTAGATGGTATATGGTGCCTGAGAGAATTCATAAATTCTACCCGGCTTCTTCCTCGCTCTGTTTTAGGGGTTGCTCCCTCCTGGGCTCTGTCGTTCATATGTGGTGGGACTGCCCCAAAATACGGGGCTTCTGGAATAAAGTATTCAATATCATCAGGAAAGTCACGGGTCTATCTATTGTGCAGTCACCACAGATTGCTCTGCTTAACATGCCTACTCCGGGCGCATCCAAATTTCAAAAACGTCTCATTCACTTCATTCTTCTGGGAGCCAAAAATGACCATAGTCAGCGCTTGGAAGCGACCTTCAGTTTCCATACTGCGCGCTAAAAGAAAAATTTCCTGGATCATGTCGCAAGAATTGTTAGCTAGCAAACTCCTGGATACTCACCATATCTTTGAAGTGGTGTGGGAACCATGGGCTGAGTTCACTAAAACCCCATTGCATGCTCTGCAGCACCAGTTTGATCCTTCTTGTTCTTAGGGACCTGTCAGGAAAACTCCTTCCTATCACTTTTTCTCTCTAAGACCTCATTCCTCTGTGCTAGTATCACACCCTCTTTATCATGGTCTTATCCTTCCTCTGTTCTCTCTTTTAATAGCCTCTTTAACTCTCCTTTCTATTCCTTTCCCACCTTTTGTCTCTTCTCTTTCTCTTCTCCACACAATTTTCTCTTAAGCATACCATGCTTGTTGTGAAGTTTTTGAGACGCTAGTTGCTCCCTACCTTCACGGTATTGAAAGCCTTCTCGACTCGTAGGGTTGCATATTACTCAATAGAATTTTGATCTAAATTTATAACTTTACGGCTCTCTTTTATATGGGTAAATCATTAATACCTCAACTTGGTTTGCCAGAGCTGGGTCATGAGGGAGCCGGGGTTGCCCTATCTCTCCTGAGGGGACAGTCTTAACCCCCAGTAGGGGTCTCCTTGGGATTGGGCAGGCCTCTCCGGATCTCCATTTCACAGCGCATAACTTTTCCTCTGCGCCTTTCGTATTGTGGAACATGTGAAGACCACTTGCTTACTTACACTTTGAAGTTTTCGAGAGTTGTATGTATTCTGTTTAGTATGTTTCAATTTGTCAAATATTTGCTTCTAGTGCATGGTTCATAATGCTTGTTTTGTATCTGTTCCATTATATTACAAATAAAAATCTTTTGAAAGAAAAAAAGCAAAATAAATAATAATTAAAAAAATTCAAGCACCCCTATCCCCTGTGTTTGTGTGCAAAGGTGCACGCAAGTGTCGGTCTATTGTCATATGTAAACAGCAATTGCAGCATGCATGTGAGGTATCGCCACGAATGTTAGGTCAAGGGCAGTAATTCTTGCAGTAGACCTCCTCTGTAACTCTAAAGTGGTAACCTGTAAAGACTTTTAAAAGCTTTTAAAAATGCCCGTAGTTTGTTGCCGCTGCACGGGCGTGAGCAATTTTAAAGCATGTCATGTCTGGTATCTATGTACTCAGCATAAGATCATATTTAAAATTTTACCATACTATTAGGACATATATAGTGTATTTGTGCATTAAATTTAAAAAAGTGTTTTTTTTTACGTAAAAATTGCATTTGGAAAATCTCTGCGCAAATACCGTGACAAATACTGTGACAAAAAAAATGGCAACACCCACCATTTTGTTCAGTAGGGCCCTTGCTTTTATAAAAATATATAATGTATATACTTATAATAATTATATATAATGGGTTGAAAGTAATTTTCTAATAAAAAAATATATTTTTTTCATATAAACAAAAAGTCACAGAAAAAGTATGGTTTTCAAGTGGTTAGAAGAGTGGGTGATGTGTGGCATAAGCTTCTAAGATTGAGCAAAAATGTCAGGACAGTTTAAACAACCCCCCAAAATGACCCCTTTTTGGAAAGTAGACACCCCACGCTATTTGCTGAGAGACATGTTGAGTCTATGGAGTATTTTATATTTTGCCACAAGTTTCGGGAAAATTACAATTTGTTTTTGTTTTTTTACACAAAGGTGTCACTAAATGATATATTGCTCACGCATGCCATGGATATACCTGAAATGACACCCCAAAATACATTCTGCTGCTTCTCCTGAGTACAGGGATACCACCTGTGTGAGACTTTTAGGGAGCCTAGCTGTGTACAGGACACCAAAGACCAATCACCGCCTTCAAGCTTTCTAAGGGTGTAAATTGCACATTTTAATTCCTCACTGCCTATCACAGTTTCAGAGGCCCTGGAATTTCAAGATAGCATAACCCCCCCCCCCCCCAAATGACCCTGTTTTGCAAAGTAAACACTCCAAGCTATTTGCTGAGAGGCATGGTGAGTTCATGGAATATTTTATATTTTGCCACAAGTTTCGGGAAAATTACACTTTTTTTTTTTTTTAACACAAAGTTGTCACTAAAAGATAAATTGCTCACACATGCCATGGGTATATGTGAAATGACACCTCAAAATACATTCTGCTGCTTCTCCTATGGAGATACCACATGTGAGAGACTTTTTGGCAGTCAAGCAGCATACAGGACTCCAAAATCCAATCAACGCCTTCAGGCTTTCTAATGGCGTAAATTGTTGATTTCATTCCTCAATACCTATCGCAGTTTTGGAGGCCATGAAATGCCAAGAAAGCACAACCCCCCCCCCCCTCCCCCAAATGACCCCTTTTTGGAAAGTAGACACCCAAGGTATTTGCTAGGATGCATGGTGAGTATTTTGCAGCTCTAATTTATTTTGGAAAATGAAGAAAAAAAAAGGAAAATGCATTTTTTTTTCTTTTTTCAATTTTCAAAACTTTGTGACAAAAAATGAGATCTGCAAAACACTGAACATGCCTCTCATCAAATAGCTTAGGTTGTCTACTGTCCGAAAGGGGGTCATGTAGGGGAGGGGGGTTGTGCTGTCTTTGCATTTCATGGCCTCCAAAACTGTGATAGGTAGTGAAGAGTGAAATCGGGGTGTGGCTTGGTCCCGATCCAAGATGGCTGCTTAGCTCCGAGCTCCTGCACCTCACGGCCCGATCTTTTCTCTTTGCTGCCCGAAATCACCCCTTACCCGCTACCTAACCATGGGGAGTACGTCACGGAGCTCTTCGGCTACCCGATCCCGGTCCTCGCGGGAACCGGAGTCCCAGCCCAGCCGGAATATACCCGAAATCTTCCGCACCCAGAACAGGGATCCTCAGCGGCCTACTACCTCTCCCTCCAGCCTACCTCGTTCCCGCTCGCCGAGTAGGGCCCCCCCGAGTGTTGATGCCTCACCGCCTGAAGCGAGCGCTCCCAGACCAGTGGCTTCCCTGTCGTTTGCTGACCTGCAGATGGTGGCCACGGATATCAAAATGGACATTAAAGCCACCTTCTCTGCGGCCATTGCGGACCTCCGGAGTGACTTTCAGGCCATGGCCATGCGTGTGGATGAGGTGGAATCTACAACTGTCCGCCATGATGCCTCACTGTGTCATGTTCAGCAGGTCACGGAATCCCACGCAGTACTCTTGAGGGATTTGAATCGCCACGTGGAGGACCTGGATAATAGGGGTCGGCGAAAGAACTTGCGGGTTCGGGGTGTCCCGGAGAGTGTAGAACACCAGAACCTTCCACAAGCTGTGGCGGCCATATGCAACGATCTGCTGGGGAGACCCCCTGAAACGCCAGTCGTCCTGGAGCGGATCCACCGTGCCTTACGCCCTCGGGGCAGGGACAATGATCCACCTAGAGACGTGGTCTGCTGCCTGGCGAACTTCCAGGTGAAGGAAGACGTTCTAAGGAATGCCAGAGTCCGGCAACATCTTACATATAATGGCGCCGAAATTAAGATGTTCCAAGACCTCTCTAACATCACTTTGCAGCGACGGAGAGAACTGCGCCCCCTGCTGGAGGAGCTCCGCTCTAGAGCCATTGTCTACCGCTGGAAGTTTCCCTTCGGGCTCTCGGCCACCTCTCAGGGTCGCACCGCTCTGCTTCGGGTCCCGGAGGACCTGGAACACTTTTGCTCCACGCTGGACATCCCCTACGTCCACTTACCGGATTGGTACAGTGAATTTCGTCTCTTGCCACTTCACCGTGATGCTCCGATGGAGGGAGTGCATCCTGCAGGCAACTTCCACTTCAGCGTCGGCAGACGCAGAGCTCACCCGCCTTCCTCTCCTCCGGCTGAGGGAGCTGGCCCACCCCGCAATGGCAGTCCGATGGCTTCCCCTGACCACCGCCGAGCACGATACACGCCGTGATCTGTGCGGCGTCTTGGTGTGAGTACCTGATGTCCCCTGTGTCCGTTGCCCTGGATTCTCCTACGTTTCTCCGGCCGTAGCCTGGCTGCCTAATGTATGTTTCTATCACCTACGCACTGTGACTGCCCTTTACATAGCCTGGACACTGAGAAGCCGCTTTGATCGACGGGGCCCCCCGTCCACTTAATCCCCCCCCCCTCCTGAACGCTATGCTGAGCTGTACCCCTGTTGGTCTCTTCCATGGACTCACTGCTCCCTGGGGCGTTCGTCCTCCCCCCCCCGCCCTGCTTTATCTTCGACAGACGTTACATGTCGGTACTGTGGCGATGGCCCTCCCCCCCCCCCCTCCTCTGCCAGACTCTGTCACCGTTCCCTGTGCTGTGCTTAGAGGGATTAGGTATATACTGTTTTGCACAATACCCTATGCAGTCACCTCCTGGGATTTGTACTTGCCTTCTGACTTTGCTTGCCCCGCAGCCTCCTGCTTTTTTGGACTTGGAGTTTCGCCCTGGGCCACTAGCACCACATCTTTCAGCATGCCTCTGCTCATACAGCGGCCCTCTCGGATGATACTGGCTGCTGATATCGCTGACTTTCCCTGGGTGTGATGCTGGTCATGTTTGCTCCGGAAGGATTTGCTTTTTCACTGTCATTGCGGTGTCGTGCACTGAGGGCTGCGGGCTGTGTCTTGCATTGCCATGCCGGCTGGCTCCCTCGGTGTATGACCCCTATTTGACAGTCTTTTGGGTGGCACTGTTCTGTGGTGATCGAGATCTTCTGGTGGGGTTGGGGGGGTGGGGTGGGGGATGTTGGTGGGGAGGGGGGGGGCTGGGGGTCTCGAACTGGGCCTATTCTGTTGTTACCTTTTCATGTTCCACTATGTCTCTTAACCCTCTGTCCTCCTGCTGTTCCCTTGGCGGTGTTGATGTTTCCACCGCCTGGGAATTGCCTGAGTGCAGACTAGCTCTGTGGAAGTGCCTTACTGGCTCCTTGGTGGGAAACAATTTTGTGATGTTGTGATTTTCATGCACACTAATGGTCTTATCTCTACAGGTGTTATGCTTTAAGGTTGGGGCACAGGCTTCTCTCTCCCTTGTTTTAGGGTGACATTAGGTACTCCATGGGTTTCTCCTTCCCTTCCCCCATCCCCTTTTGTCTAGACACTGATACACGGCTCACGGTTACTTTGGGTTGGGTTATGTTGTTTTTTTTTTTTTTTTGTTTTGGCCAAATTTGTCCAGACTGTTGCATATTTTGCTGTGTTCTACCCCCTCCTCCGTTCTCTACCTCTGTACTCCTATATTTCGGGCTGCCCCCTCGCCCTTTCCTTATGGGACTGGGCTGTATGCCCCTGTATTTAGGCTTGTATGCCAGAACTGCTCCCCTGGTTTCCTTGCGTTTATAGGGCTCTTTTTTCAGCTTTCAGGGCCTTCCAGGTGCCTGGTGCTGACTCCCATTTTTGGATACTCTACCTTCCACACTCGCCAACGGCTGAGGTGATTTACCTCTCCCGAACTTGATCCGATATTTTTTCTCCCCTCCCTTCCCTAGTTGGGTAAGGTAGCAGGTCTACTTACACCCTCGGTTTTTGTCCCCTATCTGCTCCCCCCCCTCCCTGCTTGTTCCCCTCCCTTACCTCTTAGCCCTTTCTCTTTCCACTCTCTTCTCCCCCCCCCCTCTTTTTTTTTTTTTTTTCTTCTTCCCTAGGGTTTTGGCTCCTGCCAGTTGCTAACATGCCACGTGCCCCTTCGTTGGGCCCCGACGCCCAAACACTGAAAATAGTTTCCTTTAACGCTAAGGGTCTTAACACCCCACAGAAGCGGTCAACGGTTCTGACGCACATGCGCAGACTCAGAGCGGACGTGGTCTTTCTTCAGGAGACGCACTTTCGCTCTGATGCTATTCCCCGCTGCCACAACAAGTATTATCCTACCGTTTTTCATGCTACGTCGGCTGACTCTAAGACTAAGGGGGTTTCGATTCTGATTGCCAAGTCTGTTCCTTTCACCATCTCGGCCTCTTTTGGGTCGCTACCTCTTTCTGACTGGATCTATTCGTGACCAGCCTCTCACTCTGGTGAATGTTTATAGTCCAAATTGCTCCCAAGTTTCTTTTTTCCGTGCTGTGGTTGCTGAACTGATTCCCTTCCAGAAGGGCACTCTCATTTTTGGGGGTGATTTCAATGTCCCTTTGGACCCTCTGTTGGACACTTCCACGGGTTCCTCTTGCCTTCCCTACAAGGCTCTGAAACAAATTAAATTGGGCCTTCAGGAATTGTCCCTGCACGATTCTTGGCGCACTATGCATGCACGTGATAAAGATTTTACTTTTTTCTCCCCGCTGCACCGGAAGTATTCCAGGATAGATTATATCTTTCTATCCCAAAAGGATTTGATTTATCTTGTGGATGCTACAATTGAACCCTCTATTATCTCCGATCATAACCCGATTACGATGACACTGTCTCTGCCTATCTCTGTCCCACGGGACAGAATCTGGAGGCTGGACGCCTCCCTGCTGACGGACCCTACCCGACTGTCCGAAATCCGCTCCTGCCTAGTGGATTACTTTCGCTGTAATTCGACTCCCGATACGTCTCTGGTCACTCAGTGGGCTGCACACAAGTGTGTGGTCCGAGGTAAACTCTTGGCGCTAGCCTCTGCGCTGCGGAAGCAGAGGGAGGCGACCATCTCTGAGTACTTGTCTCAAATCTCTGCCCTGAAGAGGGCTCACAAGAAGACGCTGGCTCAGGCCACGCATGACACTCTCATGGACACTAGAGAAAAGCTTCAGTTGGAGTTAGACAGGAGGACACGCAGGAGCTTTTTGCTTTCCCAGAAGCTTTTTTATGAGCATGGCAATAAGAGTGGCCGCCTCCTTGCGAGAGCCTTGCATGCCCGGAAAGCCAAAACGGTCGTCCACCACCTTCGCTCGGATTCTGGCTCGCGTATCTCTAACAATAGGGATATAGCTGGCGCATTTGAGAGGTTCTATTGTCAGCTATATAACTTACCACGTGAGAAATCTCCCTCCTCTACCCCTGAATCGAGAGTGCGTGCTCTCGACGACTTCCTCTCCAGGAATCTGACTCAGGGGATTTCGTCGGATTCCAGGGCTTCTCTTGACACCCCCATCACCCTTCTTGAATGGACGTCGGCACTCAAGCAGCTTAAGCCAAACAGGAGTCCGGGCCCGGATGGCCTGTCTGCGGCTTACTATAAATCTTTTGCCGATGTTCTATCCACCCCATTTCTGGCGGCGTTTAATTCTCTTTCAGCTGATCAGCCCCTGTCCCCATGTATGCTTGAAGTGCACATAGTTGTTATCCCGAAGGAGGGGAAGGACTCGACCGCTCCGTCCAATTATAGACCGATTTCGTTGTTGAACGTGGATATAAAAATCTTTGCTCGAATCATGGCTAACAGGTTGCTTCCTCTCCTCTCTAAAGGGATACATCTTGATCAAGTTGGCTTTATCCCTGGCCGGGAGGCCAGGGATAACACCATTAAAGCTATTAACCTTCACCACGTCCTTTCAATGTCTCGGCAGAGGGGGTTCCTCCTTTCCCTGGATGCCGAGAAGGCGTTTGACAGGGTGTCGTGGGACTATATGGAGGCTGCCCTTCGCGCTTGGGGGTTGGGCCCGCGCATGTTGTGCTTCCTTATGTCTCTCTATGCTAATCCGAGTGCCCGGGTCCGGGTAAACGACACCCTGTCAAATGCCTTCCCTGTCCGCAATGGAACTAGACAGGGGTGCCCTTTGTCCCCCCTACTTTTCGTTATGACATTGGAACCTTTCTTGAACAGTATTAGAAGTAATCCATCTATTCGCGGGGTCAAGTCTGCTTCCAAGGAATACAAGGTGGCCGCTTACGCAGACAATCTCTTGCTGTTTTTGACTGAACCTGTTACTACTCTGCCTTCGGTCATGCGGGAGTTTCGTCAATTTTCCTCTTTGTCTAACATGAAAATCAATTTTGCCAAATCTTTTGCACTGAATGTCTCCTTATCCCCCCAAGAGGTGCAAATGTGCAAGACCAACTTCCGCTTTGTTTGGAAGCAAGACTCCTTGACATATTTGGGCATACAGATTCCGGCTGATCTGCGTAATTTGTTCCTTCGGAACTTTCCCCCGATTCTCTCCAGAATTAAACAGGATCTCCTCGCTTGGACTCGTTTGCCTCTATCTTGGTTTGGGCGAGCTGCGGTCTTAAAAATGAATGCTCTACCCAGGCTGCTATATGTTCTCCAAACAGTTCCCGTGGCAATTCCGCGGTCCTTCTTTGGGGACTATAAACGTCTTGTGTCCGCGTTCTTATGGAATAATAAACATCCCCGTATACATTACAACCTCCTCTGCTTGCCCAAACACAAGGGAGGTATTGGTCTTCCTGACGCTCGGAATTATCACATGGCGTGTCACTTATCTAGAATCATTGATTGGAACGTTCATGAGCCGTATAAGGACTGGGTGTCCCTGGAAGGTGGCTTCACTACACTTGATTTGGCTACGTCCCCGTGGTTGAGTCCCACTCACTTGCCACCCTCTCTTCGGCTTCACCCTTTGATCGGCCCTACTCTCCTATCTTTCCACACAACATGCAAAACGCATGGTGTTTCGAGGGCTCAGGGTCCGATGACCCCGCTCAAACTCAATCCTGACTTTCCCCCCCGGCATGCACCAACATTACTTACTTGACCACTGGCCGCAGGCACGACTGCGCATTCACCATGTCAGCGACGGAGAGGAGGTCTTTTCGGCCTCTTCTATTGCTCAGAAAGCAAAGAAACCCCTTGTTCCACCTTGGTCCTATCTTTTGCTGGCCCACTATGTGCGAACATTCATTAGAAAGTTCCCCTGTCGGGATTCCCCGACCACGTTTGACGGGCTCTGTCAGCAGGAAGGCCCCCTCCGTAGGCTTATCTCTGTCACGCACTCTCTCCTGTTTGAGGACACGGGTCAGCTTGTTCGGACCCGCTGTGCTGCCTGGGAGAGGGAACTGGCTTGTTCGTTCTCTGAAGACGAATGGGAGCAGATCTTCTTGAAAAACCATAAATGTTCGCGGAACGTTACGACCCAAGAAAACGGTTATAAAATTGTTTCCCGGTGGTACCGCACCCCGACGCTCCTTCACAAGATTACACCTTCCATACCCTCCACTTGCTGGAGGTGTCTGGCGGACACTGGCTCTCTCCTCCATATTCTGTGGTCTTGCCCTCGATTGACGGCCTTTTGGGCGGAGGTCCACCGAATCATCAAACAGGTGACTACTGATGATCTGGACTTCTCACCGGCTCAATTCCTACTGCACCACTCCCCCTCCTCACATGCTTCCTACACAAAATCGCTTACTGTCCAGATGATCAACGCGGCGCGCCAATGCGTTCCTGTTCTGTGGAATTCAATGCAGGCACCTACGATTAAACAGTGGCTGCGTAGAATTGCTGTTATCGCGGAGATGGAGGAGCTCATCCATGTTGCCAATGACACCCCCACTAAACATCACAAGAAATGGGCATGCTGGGCTCACTTCACAACCACACCAGAATTTGCTACACTTAACGCTTAAGCTACGCTTATTTCTTTGGTTATTTCTTTGGTGATACACCTTGGTTTGGTATCATATTTTGGGGCTACTTAGATGGTACATTGGTTTTCCGAATCGACACCCTCTTTCCCAATGTTTCTATTATTGTTGGCTATCATTACATACGAATTGGCATTAGCTCCCCCCCCCCCTTTTTTTTTTTCTCTCCTCTCTTTCTCCTGTCTCCCCCTTCCTTTCCCCGCCTTCCCCTTCCCCCTCCCTGCCCTGCCTCCCTCCTTCTTCCTCCCTGCCCCCGACCTCCTTTAGGTGCTCTGACCTGTCTGGCTGGTCCACGCGGCTCGCACCTTTCCTCAGCCCTTCCTGATGACCATTTTTTGTTCTTTCTTTTATTTTCTCCCTCTTTTTGATTCCCCCCTCCCTACCGTTGCTGTGCCTGGGCCGGTTGGGCCCGGAGCGCGCTCATGTGCAAGGTCATGACCCTTTTGGCTTAGAGTGCCTCACAGTGGTTCTCCTTTTCTTTTGTGTTCCTAAGCTGTACGGGTTTGTTACTGGTTTTCTGTACCCCCTCACATTGTTGGATATGGGGATTCTGGATCTGAACCTTCCCCTCTCGGGGTTTGGTATATCATTACAGGTTACACATTCTATGCCAGATTTGACAGATGCTCCTGGACCGTTGCGCATAGCTTTGAGCTTGCGACGCCTTACGTTGGTCCTGGGTCTTTTTGGCCTTTTTATGTCTGCAACTGTGGGTGGGGAACTCAATTGTTTTGATATATACTGTATATGTATATTTACTTGCATATGGTTGTCATTTTTGCTGTATTGTATTTTTATTATTCAATAAAACGTTTGGAAAAAAAAAAAAAAAAAGAGTGAAATCAATAGCTTACGCCCTTAGAAAGCCTGAAGGCGGTGAATGGTTTTCGGGGGTCCTGTACGCAGCTAGGCTGCCAAAAAGTCTCACACATGTGGTATCCCTGTACTCAGGAGAAGCAGCAAAATGTATTTTGGGGTACCATTTCACATATAGCCATGGCATGTTTGAGCAATATATAATTTAAGTGACAACTTTGTGTAAAAAAAAACAACAAATCGCAATTTTTCCGACACTTGTGGCAAAATATGAAATATTCCATGGACTCAACATGCCTCTCAGCAAATACCTTGGGGTGTTTACTTTCCAAAAAGGAATGATTTGGGGGGGGGGGGGGGAGTTTGTCCTATCTTGCCATTCATGGCCCCCGAAACTGTGATAGGTAATGAGGAGTGAAATCAACAATTTACACCCTTAGAAAGCCTGAAGGCAGTGATTGGTTTCGGGGGCCTCTACGCAGCTAGACTGCCAAATAGTCTCCCACATGGGTTATTCCCATATTCAGGAGAAGCAGAAAAATGTATTTTTGGGTGTAATTCCACATATCCATGGCATGTGTGAGCAATATATCATTTCAATGACAACTTTGTTTAAAAAAAAAAAAAGCAATTTTTGTTTCTTAGTCATTTTTCAAACACCTGTGACAAAAAAAAAAAGAAATATTCAATGGGCTCAACATGCCTCTCAGGAAATTCCTTGGGATGTCTACTTTCCAAGAAAGGGTTAATTTGGCAGTGGGGTTTCTACTTCCCTGCCATTTTAGCACTTCAAGAAATGAGATAGGCAGTCAGAAAGTAAAAGCTGCGTAAATTTCAGTATATACACCATAGTTTGTAGATGCTATAACTTTTGCGCAAACCTATACAAATTCAATTATTGAGATTTTTTTTGGTCAAAGACATTTAGCTAAATACATTTTGGCCTAAATGTGTGACAAAAATTGAGTTTATTAGATATTTTTTAAAAGAAAAAGTAGAAAATTATTTCTCAAAATTTTCGCTCTTTCTTTGTTTATATCCCAAAAAATAAAAACTGCATAGGTGATCAAATACCACCAAAATAAATATCTATTTGTGGGAAAAAAAGGACGTCAATTTTGTTTGGGTACAGCATTGCATGACCGCCCAATTGTCAGTTAAAGTCATGCAGTGCCAAATTGGCCTGGTTATTAGGTGGGCAAATTCTTCTGTTCCAGAAGTGGGTAAATATATATATATATATATATATATATATATATACACTGTACACACACTCACATATGTATATAAACATTACACTTACAATACACTACAAGAGGGACAGTCCCTTAACCGCTTCCCACCCGGCCTAATGTAAAATGACAGCCAAGCGGGACCTCTCCCATCCTGGGTAGACATCATATGACATCCTCCCAGGATCGCACCTCGGACACAGCGGATGACAGATCAGTGTACTGGGCTACTGCTGGTATCATGTGATCACTGTGACCAATAAAAGACAATCAAATGATAATTTTACTCAAAGGATGGCTTCCATTCATACCAATTATTGTGTATTCTAGTGTTGATCTCTGTGATTGGTTACAGTGATCACATGGTATAGACAGGGCCAACATTTTAATTGAAAATTGGCCTGGGCAGGAAGGGGTTGAAAGAGTTTGGTACTGAAGTGGTTTAATAACATGCTTTAGGGATGCCTTAAACATGCATGTGAAGTTTGGGAGTAGTAGAACTAAATCCCTTAAAAGTGACATCTTTTGTTTGCAAACAACAGGTGGGAATCTGTCATTTATTGGGGGTAAATGCCACTTTCACTAGATAATAGATCCCTTGCCAGGTTCTAAGTGCCAAGACAAGGTCATCCAGTGCCCAAAGTGAAGATGCCAAACTGACCCCCCTCTCTCATAGGTTTATTATACATGAGTTAGTACATGCGGATCATCCTATGCAGCTGGGATCCCACTCCCAGCTGCTCCCATGCTTGCCTCACTGTCACTGGACAGCTGCAACTCTGCCTGTTGGGTTTCAAGTAGACATGGAAGTGTATGGTGGCATTGTGGGACTTTTCTGCTGTGTTTTCTCTGCCTCTGTTAAACTCTGATTGTGAATCATGCCAAACTATAAAGCTATAAGCTATAAAATAAACACAATGCTCAAAGAAGCAAAGGTCCTATTTTTTTTTACAAAGAAAGTAGAACACTAACATAGAAATCTAAAAGAATATTAGAGAGCATATAGAAATAAAAGACCAGAGATGATATGATACGTATGCCCGTCCTCAGTGTTCTAGCAATCAGGTACCTTAATCTTCACAGCACCAGGAGATCTGAGACCATGGTCCACCGCCAGGTGGTATGCATGAATCTTCATCCAGATTAGGAATCTTGATATGCACTCTTCTGACTAACCCCCAGAAGTGTCCAGATGGCTTAGGTATAACCAGATGTCAACAGTACAGAAATGTCTGATGTTAACATATTGCCTTCCAAGACATGTATAAAGTTATGATTGCTCATTTACTGCACAGTTATTGTAACAATTGCCTGTTTGTTGCCTATGTTTTGCAGAGACAGTGCAGTTTGTTTAGAGTACCATTTCACTACAAGATGATTTCCTGAAAGCCTGTCACTAGCAAACAATACTTTTACTAAGCCCATGGTAACCAGGGATAGCTCTGCAATGACCGCCAGCCAGTTTGGTGAAAGCAAAACAGTTAATTTATTTTAATCATAGCTAAACATAAGACAGCTTACTTCAGCCAAAGTAAACAAACAGTCCAAATCCTGGTATTGGTAAATAAGTAGAAGACTCACCACTAGTCTTTGGTGCCATACTGAAGTTAGGCTCCTCCAAAGTAAGGGTGCCAGGCAGGCCACACAGGGGGTTAGCAGCCCGTGTCTCAGCTTGTCTGAGAGCTTTTGTCTTGTTACATAGCTAGTGAGTCTCTCTCTTCCACTCACTTCCATGACACAGGTGCTGATTTCCCTCTGCTGCCTTTCAAGCCTCCCTCACCTGGGACTTAACCCCTTGACCAAAGTCCTAGTTGTCGGGGTTTGAAGCCCCCCCCCCCCCCCCCAAGTCTGTTTGAACCTTTGAAATCCCTGGTCCCTGATATAAATTTAGCAATCCAGAGAGTCCTGAATGTCAGTCCTTTCCAGACAAACTTAACCCGGGACACCTCCCCCTGTATGGGTGGGAACCCCTGAGTACCACAAAAGCTCTGCAACTGTCCCCACTGAAGGGATCACTACTCCATTATCGGGGGAATGTACTTGCTATCCAGGACACATTCCCGGTGTCCTGTACATCATGTTTCACTATAAAAAAAAGTCCTTTAATCATCACAGTACATATTTCACTGTGATAGAAACCATGACCTTGTTTTATTTTGATTAGTGGGCTCTGCTCTGTTAGGTAGCTTTAAAGCAACCATATTACTTTCATACTTGTCTAAAGGTGCTGCCTCCCCCAAGGGTATCCATCTTCCCCAGGATCTTGAAGCCATGGGTTTGCTTTAGATTTGCTTTCAGCACAGTGGCTAAATGGTTACCACTTCCGCTTGTCAGTACCAGGGTCATTGGTTTGAATCACAAACATGGCACTCCCTGTCTGGAGTTTGTATGTTCTCCCATGCCTGCATGGGATTCTTCCCACAGTCCAAAGACATGCTGTTAGGTTAGTTGGCTCCTGTTTAAATTGGCCCCAATATTTGAATGTGTGTTAGAGACTTTTGATTGTGAGCTCCTTGGGGCAGGGACTGATGTGAATGTACAATATACTGTATATGTAAAGTGCAGCATAAATTATCAGCACTATAAAAGTACCTGAAATAAATAATTATAATAAATAAATCAGAGTGTCTAAAAAGCCTTTCATACCTCTGAAAAGTGCAGTTGATAGTCCAAATATTACTCTGCTGCTCCTGTAATCAGGGAACCAGTGAAATTCATATTTTAAGGAGGAGATTGGGGACTCTTTGTCGCTGATCTTTTAGGCCTTGGTGTAAGAGAGACATAGGAGTTCTAATACACTCCTGATGTTTCCAGACAGAGCATCAGTCATCAAAATATTACTGTCAGCCCCCATGTGGTAATAATAAAGTTAAGTTTAAAAAAGTGTTAAAAATATTAAAATGCATACACAAATAAAGGACTCTTCCACATCTCCACAAACCAACACACATGGGCACCTAGGATGCACGTTCCTAATTACAAACCCAATTCCAGAAAAGTTGGGACACTAAAAATTGTGAGTTAAAAAGGAATGGACTAATTTACAAATCTTATAAACTTATATTTTATTCACAATATAATATAGATAACATATCAAATGTTGAAAGTGAGACATTTTGAAATGCAATGCCAAATATTGGCTCAATTTGGATTTCATGAGAGCTGCACATTCCAAAAAAGTTGGGACGGGTAGCAATAAGAGGCTGGAAGTTAAATGTGCATATAAGAACAGCTGGAGGACCAATTTGCAACTTATTAGGTCTACTGGCAGCATGATTGGGTATACCATCTTGACTCTCAGAAGTCAAGATGGTCAGACGATCACTGATTCCCCCAATGCTGCAGTGAAAAATAGTGGAGCAATATCAGAAAGGAGTTTCTCAGAGAAAAATTTCAAAGAGTTTGAAGTTATCATCATCTACAGTGCATAATATCATCCAAAGATCCAGAGAATCTGGAACAATTTCTGTGCGTAAGGGTCAAGGCCAGAAAACCATACTGGATGGCAGTGATCTTCGGGCCCTTAGACGGCACTGCATCACATACAGGAATGCTACTGTAATGGAAATCGCAACATGGGCTCAGGAATACTTCCAGAAAACATTGTCGGTGAACACAATCCACCGTGCCATTCGCCATTGCTGGCTAAAACTCTATAGGCCAAAAAAGAAGCCATATCTAAACAGGATCCAGAAGCAGAGGCGTTTTCTCTGGGCCAAGGCTCATTTAAAATGGACTGTGGCAAAGTGGAAAACTGTTTTGTGGTCAGACGAATCAAAATTTGAAGTTCTTTTTGAAAAACTGGAACTCCCTGTCATCTGGACTAAAGAGAACAAGGACAACCCAAGTTGTTATCAGCGCTCAGTTCAGAAGCCTGCATCTCTGATGGTATGGGGTTGCATGAGTGCGTGTGGCATGGGCAGCTTACACATCTGGAAAGGCACCATTAATGCTGAAAGGTATATCCAAGTTCTAGAACAACATATGCTCCCATCCAGACATCGTCTCTTTCAGGGAAGACCTTGCCAAACCAAATACTGCATCAA
This sequence comes from Pelophylax lessonae, assembly GCF_965119305.1. Classification (NCBI taxonomy): domain Eukaryota; kingdom Metazoa; phylum Chordata; class Amphibia; order Anura; family Ranidae; genus Pelophylax; species Pelophylax lessonae. The sequence goes on along the minus strand of NC_138772.1, from coordinate 305,898,921 downwards.
TTACAACGTCATGGCTGCGTAGAAGAAGGATCCGGGTACTGAAATGGCCAGCCTGCCTTGCAGATCTTTCACCCATAGAAATTATTTGGCGCATCATAAAGAGGAAGATTCGACAAAGAAGACCTAAGACAGTTGAGCAGCTAGAAGCCTGTATTAGACAAGAATGGGACAACATTCCTATTCCTAAACTTGAGAAACGTGTCTCCTCAGTCCCCAGACGTTTGCAGACTGTTATAAAAACATGGCCTTGTCCCAACTTTTTTGAGATGTGTTGATGCCATGACATTTAATATCAACTTATTTTTCCCTCAAAATGATACATTTTCTCAGTTTAAACATTTGATATGTCATCTATGTTGTATTCTGAATAAAATATTGACATTTGAAACTTCCACATCATTGCATTCTGTTTTTATTCACAATTTGTACAGTGTCCCAACTTTTTTGGAATAGGGTTTGTACAGAACACATATTAGGTGTCATTGTGCATTCTGCAAAATAAGTTAATGTATATGAATAACAAAAAATACAAATAATTCATTAGGATTCCCATTTTAGACTCTGATCTCTATGCATGATCTCATTGACCCTGAGTATCTTCCTACCTTATTACACTATGTGATGGTCTGTCACTCTCTAAAGATACAGATTGTACCTGTTTCAGCAGTAAAAGAGTACCTGAGTAGGTGTAGGATAAATTGGATACAGGTGAGTGTTGTCCCACAAAAGGAATAAAAGTGATTGTAAACAAACACTTGTAAAACAACCCATTCAGTTTAAAATATAAATGAAAGCCAAAACAGTTTTGTATAGATAAAAAAACATTATAAATTCCCCCTGAGGAAGCCATGTGACCCTGTGGCGTAACGCATAGAGGAGGGGCCAATCTGTCGTCACGCTAAGGCGCGCATTGTGAGCATTCCATGGTAATACTGTCTGGTTCTCCTATACCCGCACTGTGAGGACTGAATGCTTTTTACAGTTTGGTGCACTCTAAACACCAGGAAAATGTGAGTGTTTTTATAGTTAGTGTCTAATAAACCAGTTGTTTTAAAAGTTTAAGCACTATGCCCAGCTTTCTCTCTTTATGATTTGGGTGTATGGAGATAAGTGTAAGAGAAGGAGGATTCTAAACTCAAGATTGCCACTAAAGGAGTGAAACAGCATAAAACAGATCCCCAGAGAAGAACAAAAGTGCATATAGACCATTGGTTGGTCTTATCTCCCAGGTGAGGACATATCGGATGAGGGGATTATCTCTAATGTATGTGGATGAGTGGAGCTCATAGTGGTGAACACTAATTAAGGAGGCAGTCGTTTGGATATGTGAACACAAGCCTGTTTTTTTAATGAAATATTGAGCATTTACAAGCGAATTCATACCAAAGGACACTTTATGGACTGATGTATTGTTTTGTTAATCTAAAATATGGTTTGATGTGATATGCTGAAAATTGCTATGCAAACAGCTTTAAAGGGATACTAGCACATTAGCATTTGGGAGCGCAGCACCACTTTTGAATAACGTTTTGCACATTGATACAAGTTTAGAGAGTGTGTATAGGTGTGAGCGATCTGCTTTGCAAGTTTTGTAGTCTTATAGCACTCAATAGCACAACATAGCAGTTCACAAGTACACCCATTTTTAAATACCTTTTTCCCTTTTTTGTAAGTGACCTCATTCCCTCTGTTCTTAGCTGCATAAGACCTGGGGGGAGGAGAAGCAACAGCACACTGAACCTTGCAGTGAATGGCTGTGCAAAGGGGGCATGTCAGGACAAGTCTAATCGTTGGAAGAGAGCACACTGAGTTCCCAGCATAGCTAGAGAATGGTCCACGATGTGTTGTCCTGCTTAGTGTGGTCAGTTTTTCATAGGAAAGCAAGGGGACTAGCAGGAACACCAAGTATTTCACATAAAGGAAGCAATACAAAGAGAACAGGAAACATTTTCATACAAGAACATGGTAAACCAGTCATATATCTGGAATATGAAGTGCTGGGGTAACAAATGCTTTACGTTTAGTCAGTTAGTGCTCTCAGACCTCAGAAAACAGACTATTGTAGCAGTATTGTGTGTGTGTGTGTGTGTGTCTACATGGACGCGCAAGAAGCATTTGTCTAGGTCTGTCTGGACTTTTAGACAGACATACTGGTCAGATGCTCCAGAAAAATGTTTTTTCTATGCTGATGCAGGTTGAGGACCTAAGCAGACCAAAAAGCCCGAAGACTAATGATTAACTTTTTAAACAGCAGCAGCAGGAATCCTTGATAAATACATCCTAACAGTAACTATCTTTATTCTGATGTGTATGTCATATGAATATCTTTGAGGTACACACAATGTCAGTTAAGACCAGGGAGTTTTTTGTTTAACCCTTTTACTGCCAGGTCCGTATGGCATACAGACCTACAGCACTGTTCGCAGCTGGCCAGGTCCGTACGCTTTCAATGCAGAAAGACCAGCGTGCCCCCTTTCAATGCAGAGAGACCAGCGTGCCCCCTTTCAATGCACAGTGACCAGTGTGCCCCCTTCAAAAGAGTGACCAGCGTGCCCCCTTTCAATGCAGTGACCAGCGTACATGCCCCCTTTCAATGCAGTGACCAGCGTACATGCCCCCTTTCAATGCAGTGACCAGCGTACATGCCCCTTTCAATGCAGTGACCAGCGTACATGCCCCCTTTCAATGCAGTGACCAGCATACGAGCCCCCTTTCAATGCAGTGACCAGCGTGCATGCCCCTTTCAATGCAGTGACCAGCGTACATGCCCCCTTTCAATGCAGTGACCAGCGTACAAGCCCCCTTTCAATGCAGTGACCAGCGTACATGCCCCTTTCAATGCAGTGACCAGCGTACATGCCCCTTTCTATGCAGTGACCAGCATACAATCCCCCTTTCAATGCAGTGACCAGCGTACATGCCCCTTTCAATGCAGTGAACAGCATACATGCCCCCTTTAAATTTAGTGACCAGCGTACATGCCCCCTTTCAATGTAGTGACCAGCGTAAATGCCCCCTTTCAATGCAGTGACCAGCGTACATGCCCCCTTTCAATGCAGTGACCAGCGTACATGCCCCCTTAGAATGCAGTGACCAGCGTACATGCCCCCTTAGAATGCAGTGACCAGCGTACATGCCCCCTTCAATGCAGTGACCAGCGTACATGCCCCCTTCAATGCAGTGACCAGCGTACATGCCCCCTTCAATGTATTGACCAGCGTACATGCCCCTTAAAATGTAGTGAACAGCGTACATGTCCCCTTAGAATGTAGTGACCAGCATACATGCCCCCTTTCAATGCAGTGACCAGCGTACAAGCCCCCTTTCAATGCAGTGACCAGCGTACATGCCCCTTTCAATGCAATGACCAGCGTACATGCCCCCTTTCAATGCAGTGACCAGCGTACAAGCCCCCTTTAAATGCAGTGACCAGCGTACATTCCCCTTTCAATGCAGTGACCAGCGTACATGCCCCTATCTATGCAGTGACCAGCATACATTCCCCCTTTCAATGCAGTTACCAGCGTACATGCCCCTTTCAATGCAGTTACCAGCATACATGCCCCCTTTAAATGTAGTGACCAGCGTACATGCCCCCTTTCAATGTAGTGACCAGCGTAAATGCCCCCTTTCAATGCAGTGACCAGCGTACATGCCCCCTTTCAATGCAGTGACCAGCGTACATGCCCTCTTAGAATGCAGTGACCAGCGTACATGCCCCCTTAGAATGCAGTGACCAGCGTACATGTCCCCTTAGAATGCAGTGACCAGCGTACATGCCCCCTTAGAATGTAGCGACCAGCATACATGCCCCCTTAGAATGCAGTGACCAGCGTACATGCCCCCTTCAATGCAGTGACCAGCGTACATGCCCCCTTCAATGCAGTGACCAGCGTACATGCCCCCTTAGAATGCAGTGACCAGCGTACATGCCCCCTTAGAATGCAGTAACCAGCGTACATGCCCCCTTCAATTCAGTGACCAGCGTACATGCCCCCTTCAATGCAGTGACCAGCGTACATGCCCCCTTCAATGTAGTGACCAGCGTAGATGCCCCTTGGAATGTAATGACCAGCATACATGCCCCCTTAGAATGTAGTGACCAGCATACATGCCCCCTTAGAATGCAGTGACCAGCGTACATGCCCCCTTCAAGGCAGTGTGCCCCCCCCCCCCCCCGAGACCAGTGCACTTACCTGGAGCAGCTGCGGCAGCACCCTCTCTTCAGTGTCCCGGCGGCGGCTTAAATCCCCCAGCGTCTCCACAAATCCTCCCGCTCCCGCCTCCTCCTCGGCCAATGGCATGAGGTTTGCCTTGCGGCCAATCAGGAAGCGTGTATCGGACGCGCTCCCTGATTGGCCAGGTGGAGGATCCGTGTGACAAAAGCGAATTTTCACTCGCTATTGTCACACAATGGGTGGGCTAGGGACACACTGCTCTGCGCCCCGGGTCCACCCTTTGCATCACCCTATTAGAGCCTCTGGCTCTAATCAGGTGATGGCAAAAAAAAAATAAACATTGAGCTCCATGCGTCCGGCACCCCTGCATGCAGATTAGGGGGCCAGAGGCATGGATAGGGGGGGGCGGCGCCCCTGCTCCCCAACGCACTGGCCGTCACTGGTACAGACCTCATTTCTCCCCCTGCTATAAGCTCATGGTGACTTCAATGACTTTGAGCTTATAACAGAATTGTTCAGCAGACTCTTTCAATATGCTGATAAGAGTTATTAACCTAATATATCCCTGCCCCCCCCCCTTGCTACTGCTTCCATGTCCCTAGACTCTCCACCTCCCACCCACTCTCTTTCATCTATTCCCCCCACCCTCCTTTTCTATGACCTTCATTTAGCTCCCTTCTTCACCCCCAGCACTAATCCCCCCTCCCCACACCAGACCGGATCCCTGCAGCTACCTCTAGAAGCTGACATCCCTCCTCTGCCACTCCTACCAGCTTCAGGTGCTGCAGGGGCTTAGAGGGGATCACAGCATGTCCCCCTGCTACTCCGATCCACCCCCTGTACTGTCCCCCGCACCCTTGATCCATCCCAGCTCTGAGCGGCATCCCTCCTATTCCCTCCCGCCACCTGCAGCTGCTGAATGGCACTCCAGGAGCTTGGGGGGGCTTGGTCATTACTGATCGCTCCTATGTTCATTGACAGCTGATCAGAGTAAACCAAGAGTTTACTATGTCAGACTGTCGGTTTATTAATGGATAACGAGTCTCTATACAGACTCCTTTTGCCATTAATGTAAAGTGGTGCAGAGAAAGGGACTTTAAGTCTCAAAAAAGTCTAAAAAAAAAGAGATATGGGAGTCTGTTTAGACCTCCGATATCTCACCAAAGACTCCTGCCCCCCCCCAAAAAAAAAAAAATATATATATATATATATAATTTAAAAAAAATGTAAGTAAAAAAAAAAAAAAAACATGGAGTGGATTCTGTCAAGCAGATCTGACAGCTCTGAGGGGGATCTCTCTGCTGATAAACATTTGCGCAAATATCATTTTCCCCTAAAAATCAGTAGCACCTTATTTGTATTCTACTGGTCATGTACTTTCAGAAAATATATGGTTTGGGGGGATCTTTAACAAACTCTGAAAGCTGTAAGGGAAAAATCAAAAAGCAATGGAAAAAATAGCAAAAATGGCCTGGCCAGCTAAGTTTAAAAGTGGAGCACAGAGCCTGGCAGCAAAAGGATTAATAACCTTTTTTATTTAAAACCTTATAAAAATATTAGTTAACCCCAATCAGGCTGAAAATGCTCTCCACCACACTGCTCAAATTAAAAAACATACACTGTAAACTGGAAAATAGCATTTATTTATTTATTTGCAATATTGTCAAAAGAAAGCCTTGTTTGCTCACCCACCAGAAAAAAAAAATGATATATTTATTATAGGTTGCAAATGGAATGGGTAGGACTTTTTGGGTAGCCATCAATAATCCCATACGGAAACACTCAAAATCATTTTTTTAGGATTACAGCATAATAAAAAAATACTAAAACCATATCAAAAGGATGGTAGTATATAGAAAACTGTAAGACATCTCTCCATACAAAGATAAATAAATATGTGCAAAATAATCTGTTACATGCCCATATACAGCTAGGATCCGGTAATGCTAACACAGAATCTGTGGTCATCTTTAATAACCGGGCCAAACAGGGATCTCAAGTGTGGTAAGCCAATGGATCGCTCCATCATGCTGTTATAATAAAAAATATATATATTTTTACCTTTTGAGTATTCGTGTTTCCTTATGGGATTATTGGTGGCTAGTCTGAAAGTCCTACCCATTCCTTTATCTATTTGCTATGTACTAATTGGATGTGGTGTCACATACCTCTGAGTCACGTCTTAATTTCTATCATATTTATTTTGAGGTTCAAAGAGTTATTGCTAAATCAATAGGCGTATAACTAAAATATAAATTTTGCTGTGGTCTGTAAGAGGTATGAAGGTGAAAGAGCTCAAGTGGTTAAAACAAACATTCTTAGGATATTTTGAGATAGGAAAGTAATTGTGCTATACTGTGGTCTTGCAATAGATATGCTTTGGTCTCAAAAGACCTCAGCGTTTTTGTAAACTTAAATCATTCATCACAGCTACCAACTATTCGACAGTTACTTTATGGGTCAAATTCTTTGCAAAATATAACTCACTAGCTAGCTTTAAAGTTTTAAATAACTTAGACATTTGTTTTCCTAGCTGACCTTTAATAAGCACAGAGTTCAACATGTAAAATGTAGCCAAAGGAATAGTGAAATATAAAATATTAGTGCAATAATACAATTTACAGTAAGCATAAAAATGAGATTCAGGTTTGACCTGATGCTACTCTGTTTGTGGACCATCAAGCAAACTGATCCTAATGGACCACTTTGCCCAGCCAATTTCCTGGCTGATAGAATGTAAATAGCCAGCCAGAACTACGGGATGATGATGCTCAGTCATTTAGTGATGGGAGTGTGATGTGGAAATATCAGGCTGTAGGTATCATGGCGACTGGAAAACATAATTGGTTGTGAGATCAACAAGGATTTACATTGCTGGACTACATTATTAAAAATGAATTTACATAGTTGGATGATGTTGATGATCATTCATTTACATTGGGAAAATTATTTACATTTTGAAAATGTATTTATGTGTTTTATTGGAATTATTTAGAGTGCCATTGGGCTTATTTGCATTTCATTTTTTGGGGAAGAAGTAATAAGTGATAGTAATTTATCTCAGTACTGATTCCCCTGGGAGGGTGCAGATAGGGCCTCTTATTTTAAAGGAGACATTCTGATTGCTAAAAGTTCCCCCACAAACCTACACATCCTTTTTTTGGGGGACAGGATGTGGGGAAGAGGCTCTTGTCCCTTAACATTGGGACAAGGTGCTTTGAAAGGTGTCTGCTTTTTTACTGCCACCCACAAGTTACACCCCAAATGTTGAAAGGCATGCAGTCTGGTATGATATGGGTTGCACACTCGCTTCCCTCACATCCTTGGCCACCTAGGGTGCATGCTTAAGTAAAGCCCCGTACACACGTACCGATCGTCGGCATACAAACGTCGGTGGACGAAGGATCTGCCGATTGTACGCGTGTTAGTATGGTGCCTCCGACAGATGTCTGCGCACAATCCGCGGACAAAAGTCTTTCTTGCAAACATGAAAATATTTGTATGCCGACACCAGAACGGACGATTGTTCGCCTGTCAGTACGCAATTCTGCCGACACACAGCTACAAATCCCAACACGCATGATCAAACCAAATGAGTTCCCGGAAGAATTTTCTCTAGTAAACTCAACATTTTATTCAGAAAGAACTTTCGGCTCGCGGAAGTCCAAGAAATAGGTGAAATGCGGAGCACATGCTCATCTTGATAAATGTGAGAAGAAGGAAGATGCTGCTCATAATGCCATACTTTTCTAATAAAAAGGCATGTGTTCTGTTATGATGAAGATAATGTTTGTCTATTCTATCTGTTCTATCAAATTTTATAATTAAATAATTTGAACTCTTCACCATTATTTTTGTATTTTCACACCAAAGATCTAACTATTGATATGACCCTTTATTCTTTTATGAATTAATGTCTAAAACATATTTTTCAGGTTATGCACAATATTAAACATGTTAACAAATTCAGATAGGCCATTTTTTATTTTCAATTTTCTTTATTTTTTGGATCTCAGCAAAAAAAAAAAAAAGCAAACATCAATACTTTCCGTATAATAAACTAAACATAAAAAAGGTCCATTTGGACAAAATTAAACTAGAAACTGGCAAACAGGGGTAAAATAAATAATAGGGGGTTACAAAAATTAAAGTTGGTGATAGCTATAATCAGGTTGCCATGAGGGCAGGTTTGGATCCTGCTGGCCATATTGCCACTGGCCATGTGGCATTTGGCGAGGTGGTGGGTGTTGTGGAGGTGGAGGTGGAGGTGGAGGTGGAGGGCACGGGTGCTCCTGGCATGCATGGCTGTGCTCATTAAGTATGCCGTTTTCTGCGTTTTGCAGCACATCCAGAATAATTTTTCTGGCATACTGACACTGCCTGAGGTCCACCTTATCCAGGATTTTGGCAGTCATATTCCCGAAGGACTCATTTGCCTCCGGTTTCCTACGGAGGGCTATGGTGGCCTCCTGTATGAATTCATCTGTGATGTCGTCTATGTGTTTCCTCTTTTGCCTCCGTTTGGCAGGAGGAGGTGGTGGTGGAAAGAGTTCCGCAGGCTCCTCAGGCTCCACAGGCTCCCCAGGCTCCTGGCTGCAACCTGGCTCCTCCTCAGTGACACTTCCCTGTTGATGAAATGAACAATTGATTAGAATGTTATAGTGTATATAAAAAGTCATGTTTGTTATATTATTGTGAACAAATAGCAGACTTTACATACAGTGGCATATCTAGGGTCTCCAGTGCCCTTGTTGAGGAGCTGTATTTGGCAACAACCCCCCCCCCCCCCCCAAGATCAATGGAAAACTGTAACCCACCCCCCCAAAAAAAAATTAAAGGGCATTAAAAGTTTCTAATTTGCCCCTTGTTTGCCCAGTGTAGAGCTCTCTAGTGGGCAATCATTGTCTCAGGTGTGAAAAAGAAAGAGAGGGTTGAGAGATAGAGAGAGGGAGAGAAAGAGGGGGTGTGAGAGAGAGAGGAGGGGGTTGCAGAGAGAGAGGGGCCTGAACTTGCAGAGGGCTTGATGTAGGGCATTGAGGGTGAAGCAGTGCAGGGAAACATGAATAAGGAAGCCACCTGCCTTGCTGACCCAGAGTGAGAGACCAGAGACATGGAAGCAAGGATGGATGTATCATTTGCAGGAGCTGTTAGTTTTGTATTAAAAAAGGTTGAGCCAGAGGAATGCTGAGGCTACAGCAGTGTTTCTAAGGATCAGAGGTGTGCTGGGGATGCAGCAGTGTTTGTAAGACCGGAGGGGTGCTGGGGATGCAGTGAGAGGCAGTCTCAGTCTCCTGGTCTTTTGGCTCAGCTGCTCTCAATGTTTTACACCTGCATGAAGCAGCTCTCAATGTTTTACACCTGCATGAAGCAGCTCTCAATGTTTTACACCTGCATGAAGCAGCTCTCAATGTTTTACACCTGCATGAATCCGCCTGCAAACTGGGGGTTCTGGGGTGTGCAGGCTGAGTGGATTGTTAAAATAAACAATAAAACAATGCCAATGTTTTTGTGACCCACCCCCCTTGGCCTGCGCCCCTGGCGGTTGCCTGTCATGCCAACCCCTTGCTATGCCCGTTTACCTAAAGGGTCAATTATGGTTTAGCTTATAATTTTGTTACATGATTACATTTTAGCAGACAATATATTGTGAAATGCCATACCTGAGTAAAACTCTCCTCCAGGAAATCCTCATCCTGGCTTGGATCTACCGACACTGAGCCCTCTGCCGATGTAGAAGGCAGTGTAGAAATTGACGGCCTGGATTCCAAGGTGTCTGCCAGGAACCGCATGTTATCATAGTACCACAGCCGTGGTACATGTACATTCCGTGCCCCTGCTCCAGACTGGGTGGACTCCTCTATTTTTTTTAACTCCCGCCTGTAGGCAGTACGAATACTGTTTATTTTTTTGCGTATATACTCAAAATTTGCCCCAGGATAGACGGGCTTGTAGAAGGCCACCAAATGTTCCATGGCCTGTTTTCGGAGTTTTCGATTTTTATAATCCGCGGACTTCACTTGCCACAAACACGGCAGTTGCCTGAACTCATCAATAAAACTTATTAAAAAGTTGTGGGTGGTGAAATTGTCCACCATATTGCAGGACAGTATATGCCTGCAAGACACAAAACAACACAAAACATATTAAAATAGCATGTATTTTGGCACATAATAAAGATATTCCTAATAAAAGCTGTATAGGGCCCAAAACACACACTTTCTATTAAAAGAGTCGTACCTTTGTTTGTGGGGAAAAGTCGTGATTCGCCGCTCGATCGTGCTCCAACTCTCGATATGTCCGCTAGCGAATCGTCGGCCGAACGATCTGGCGTCCTTTAAATACAGCGCAGGCGTCAACTCCTCCTCCAGTGGCGGGCTTGTGCAGGGGTGTGTACGTGCCGAAGATCAGGCCTACATGCGACACTCACACCTGAGGCAGTGGAATAATAATTGTTTAATTAGGAACCATGTCTCAACAATCTGGGAGCTCAATTAGTGGGGGCCGAAGTGATTGGGCCACCCGAAAATCAAGGGCTACACCCATGTCAAAGCCAGAAATGGTGGAGATGGTCTCCATTTTAGAAAAAATGGATTACGATGGAAAGTTGGCAAATTACGAGCGGCCCAATGCCAGGAAAGATGGCATCATGGACAAGGTGGTGGCCTGTTTGGTCAGAAAATTCGGTGTCGAGCGATCGAAAGATCAGATTAGGAAACGATGGTCTGACCTCAAACACCGTGAGCAGGATCAGCTTTCCCAAATCCATCGGATTTTGAAAAAAAGTAAGTTTTATTTTTTCTTTATTTTTTTAATCATGCAATATGTTTTTTATAATTTTGTGTATGTTGTATTAACATGTCTAGATTATAATGTCTATGTAAAAAGTTAGATTACTCATTTTAGTTGTCATGTCGTGATTTGATCGATCTATTGTTGATGTTTTAGTATATGACATTAAAAGTCAGGAAGCCATAGTGAAAAATATATGTATTGTGTTGCAACGAACGTTCTTTCCTGCACGAATCTTCTCAGCAAACATTCCTATTAATCACAGATTATTATTCAAACCTTTAAATAGGAGAAAAACGTAAACTCCGTGCCAAACAGTGGGAAAGGAGGAGGAGAGGTTTGGCAGCTCCATCTGCAGTGGAGGAAGAAGAGGAGGACATGGGCACAGAAGGTGGCACAGATTCCACTAAAGGTAATTGGTTCCTATGCACTGTCAAACATTAATGTACCATATTTTTCGTAGATAACCATGTACATGTCTTCATATTTGTTACTAAAAGAGCTATCAAGCAGGGCACCATGTCCTAACAAATGTACCTCTTGTGACTTTTATGATATGGCCAATGTTTTGTATTATGTAGATGAAGACATTATGCCGGAAATAATCCTGGTGGAGCCTACAAGTGACCAGACACCAGAGCAACAAGAAGGTTGGTAGTCACAGATTTTTGTGTAGTGGGATCATAGAAATATGTGTATTTGCAATGATTGTTTAACCTTATATTCTTGTATTCCCTTACAAATTTACATTGCAGATGTTGCATCATGCCAGGATGTGGCATCCCCAGCCAGGTCAGAAGCCCGATCTCCTGGCAACGTGCCAAGCAGCATGGAAGCCAGTTCAGAAACTGTGGAGGAACCAGGACCAAGTGTCCAAGAGCCAATTGTGTGCCCACGTAGGTTTTTTCAGAATGATTTTTATCAGTGTTATTTTTAGCCTCCAATTTACAACACTAGTTCCCTATGGGAGCCTCTTTATTTGAATGGAAGTCGCACCGTAAGTCGGATCAGGATGCTCTGACTTGCGGGGCCACTTGCGTTGTGAAGATTTTTGAGGGGGAACTACACCAAAAAATTGAAGAACCCACCGTGGGTGTCCCCCCAAGTTCACAACCAGGCCTTTTGTGTGTGGTATTGAGTTTGAGGGTATGCCCACAACAAAAAGACAGCGTGGGTTACCCCCAAAACCCCTACCAGACCCTTATACAAGCATGCAGCTTGTCAGGCCAGGAAAGAGAACGAGCAAGCGGACCAAACACCCCCTGGACCACAGCAGGACACATGCCCTCAACATGGGGGGGTTTTGTTGCTTTGGGCCAGGGGGCCTCTGCACCGCACACCCAAAAGCACCTTACTCCCATGTAGAGGAGGACAAGAGCCTCATCCCCACAACCCTGTCTGGTGGTTTTGGGGGGTCATGCGGCCAGGGGGTTCCTAGGACTTTGGAAGCAACCTTTAACAAAGGGTGGCCCCCAGATCCCAGACCCCAATCACTATGTGAATGGGTATGGGGTACATAGTACCCCTACACATTAACCACATAAATGGAAGTGTATGTGAATAACGACAGGAGACGTTTATGAAATGTTCTTAAAGATCTTCATCCGGTCTTCTCCACTCTGCTCTTTGGATCTTCTCCTCTCCAGTCTTCTGCTGTCCAATCTTCTGCTCTTATGTTGTCTGCTCTTTTGCCCTAGGCTCTTCTTCTTCCTCCTGTCCTCCTCCAATGCTGTTGCCGTGCATTCTGCCCGTCTCTGGTCTCTGTATCTTAATATATATACATTACAACCATGCCCTCACAATGACGTCATCATGCGTTCACACCCCTAATGAATATATAGTAAGCTCAGGAGACCGGCAGAATCATCAGCAACAGCATTGGAAGAGGTCAGGAGGAAGATGAAGAGCCTAGGGCAAAAGAGCATAAGAACAGGGTAGGTATTAACTCGAGAGGAATTTAAAGATTACCTGCACACCAAATGTTTCTATATTATGACCTCATGTAGGTGATTCACATTGACTCCGTTGTATTTTATTTTCCAGATCATGTATTACACACTTGCACATTGGCCAAATTGACCCGTGAGGCTCTTCAATGCTGCTCAGACCTCGAGCAAATAAAAGAGACTGCAACGGCATTGCAAGGAAAGATGCGTGATTTTGTGGACATGCTTGCCAAATTTTAAAAATAATTATTATAAAATTTTTTACAGTTTGTATTGGGATGTTCCCATTTTTATATAATATTTTAGGCCAGTTTTATGACACTCAGATGTTAAAGAGTGTACCCAAGTTTGGGAAAAGCACTTTCCAACACCCTAACCCTAACCCTAACCCTAACCCTAACCCTAACCCTAACCCTAACCCTAACCCTAACCCTAACCCTAACCCTAACCCTGTGAATGTTTGATACTAAAACATTTTTACATTCAACAATGTGTGTTCAATTCTTTATTAGACTTTCGTTGGGGGGTCGAGGTCTAAAGCTGTGTAAAGAAGCACTAAATGTATGATGGCTGTCCTATTCACATACTTACATGTTAATGAAAGCATTTTGGACACTGCCATATGCAAGTTGCTGGAGGTGTCAATGAAATGTTAAAGATACCCCCAGTTTTAACGCATATCACAGTGCGATCTGACATTTCACACAGGATCGGAGCACACAAGTTTGAACGACTGTGCGATCCTATCCTGATGCGGCTGAATAAATGCATCATGTGCGACTTTTGTGCGAGTGCAGTGCGAATTGAGCCATACAAACTGTATAGCTGATTTTCGCATGAACATCTGATCGCATGTAATAAAGGAGCAGTGCGCTACGATATTACATGCCATCAGATGTGCAGTGTGAATTGAGACATACACTTTGTATGGCTACATTCGCACTGAACACGCATACAAGTCGCACATGACCCTTTATTTCTGATGTATCTGGATTGGATCGCACAGTGCTTAACACTTGTGGAATACAATCCTGTGGAAAAAGTAAGTGGCGGGTCACCCTTATGCAATGCTGGAAGGCTGCAAAGTCGCAGACTTCCCGCATCGCATAAGTGTGACTCAACACTCAAGGTACTAGCAGTCCTAGGATTCAATATGGCATTGATATTGCCAGTAGCAATCAGTGTAGGGAGATCAGTGTAATCTATAGTGTATTGCTTGTTCGTTGCTCTAGTTCACTTTCCATTACCTGTATATATATAACACTTTGAGATGAACAATGATCAAGTTTCACATAACACTGACATATCCTAACATTGGTGGGCAGTGAGAAGGATGTCATAAATGAACACAACATAACAGGTGTAGGTACTTTGTTAATACCCTAATGTATTATCTGAAATATATAGTATGGGCAACTTCTGGACAATGAACACCAATATAAGGTGACATTAGATGAACCTTGGGTGTGACCTAGTTCTCAATGTGACAGGGTTTGTGTACATTTTGTGGGGTGCAGAAGGCCCTTGTATTTACACCACTGGCTAAAAAATAACACATGGCCATCATCACTTTGGATCAGCTGGTGAGAGACTACAGTCAAGAAACACACTGATGAATGTATTAACCCTTCCAAAGTCACACATATATAACACATGATTAACCCAAATAATTGTGTTTGGCATATGTGCCCAAATGATTATAATCCACAATACAGAATCATTGCAATTTTTGTTTAATGTGTTGAAAAATAATATATCTCTGACATTTATCTTGTGTGTCCAATCTTTAACAAGATTAATGTGTTTGTGACAGTGATTGCTGCCAGGACACAGCTCCTCTCCCCACGAAATAGTCCAGATATTCCTGGCGGATCTGACGGGCCCTGTGTGATGCCAATGCTGACCGTCCAACTTCCATTGACGTCATGGACTCCACTTGGTTAGAAGGTTGGGCCTCTCCACTTGTACCTGGCATAGCAGGGTCAGTATCCAGTTGCTGCAAGACATAATTTTGTGCATTCCTGCGTAGGAAGTTGTGCAAAATGCAGCAACACAAGACCACATTATCCACTTTGTACAGTGCCAGGTTTATGGACGTCAGGAATATCCGGAACCGGTTGGCCATTATCCCGAAGGCATTCTCCACAACTCTGCGAGCTCTGGACAACCGGTAGTTGTAAATCCTTTGGTCTGGGGTGAGGTTCCTCTGAGGGTAGGGCTTCATGAGATGCTCCCCAAGCGCAAAAGCCTCATCTGCGATAAACACAAAGCTCATACCCTCAACAGTTTGCTCCCTGGATGGCAGGTTCAGAGTGCCGTTCTTTAGACGACGAGCGAACTCCGTCTGATCAATAACTCCCCCATCCGAATTGCGGCCATTTTTGCCAATATCCAAAAAAATAAACTCATAGTTTGCATTAACTATGGCTAGCATGACTATACTAAAAAAACCTTTATAATTATAATAAAATGTGCCGGAATTCGGAGGGGGGACAATGCGGACGTGCTTCCCATCAATAGCACCCCCACAATTGGGAAAATTCCACTTCTCCAGAAATTGATCAGAAATCTCCAGCCATTGCTCTGCGTTTGAAGGAAACTGTGGGGAAAAAATAAAAAAAAAAAAAAAAAAATTAGTGCTTGAGCACATCACATTATTAATTACACACACAGTTGTCTGTTAAATGCTTATGCAACTTGCTAAAAAAATATACAACAGGAAGGCAAAGGTTTGGATATGGGGATGTAACATCTACATACATTTATTTTCAACCTCCTATTGTTCTTATATTGTAAAGGGCCATACACACTAGAAGATTCTCTGAAGACTTTTTCGTGCAGATTTAACTTTTCTATGTAGTGCAAGGGCCTACCAGATTGCATAGGATTTGAAAGTGTTTGTTGGACCTCATATTATTTGGTTTTGGTAAATCGGAAGGATAAATTGTTCTGACAATCTTCTAGTGTGTATGGCCCATTATACTCACCAGCTAGAGCTGAGATTTACAAACTACGGCCCTCCAGCTGTTGCAGAACTACACATCCCATGAGGCCTTGTAATTCTCTCACATTCACAGACATGACTAGGCATGATGGAAATTGAAGTTCGTGAACAACTGGTGGGCCATAGTTTGAAGACCTCTGAACTTGAGCTTTGGTATATGCTGACTTTGAGATTTAGCATGTGGGTGGGGGGATGGGTAAGTAAAACTGGGCATTTATACATCAATTAGGGCTTGTGGTCAGTGAAGGTTTTAACATCATTACATAAACATACAGAATCATAGGTGGGAATGGATGGACTGATGTATTTTAGATAAATCATTAACTAGGTACTAAAACATTGGCCAAGGAATAATTGTTTGAGGGAAAGCAATAAAATGACCCAAATTCAAAATACTGTTAACAGGCAATGCGTTTAGGGACACATAGGAGAGAATGGTGGGGTGGTTAGTGGGTAATTTTACAAATGGTTAAAGATAATCTACATCTTTACTACTATGTGCATGCGGACAGAGGGTAGTTTACAAATAATGGCCTGTGTCAATTGCTGTACATCCAAAAACATCATAATTCAGGTGAAACTAGTAATACATGTAATGTAAAAAATAAAACATACCTTGATATAGTCCTTCTGCAAGACCTTGATGATGGCAGAGCAGGTCTCAGGGATGATGACTCCAAGTGCTTGGGGGGAGATGCCTGTGGTGAACTTCAGATCCTGCAGGCTTCTCCCTGTTGCAAGATACCTCAACGTCGCAATTAACCTTTGCTCAGGAGTAATTGCAAGCCGCATACAAGTATCCTGCTTCAGAATATAGGGGGACACCAGGGCAAGAAGACGGTAAAAGATGGGATCCGTCATCCTCAAATAATTCCTGAAGTCATCAGGATTATTTTCCTGGAGCTCCCTCAGCAAGGACATATGAGAAAATTGATCACGGTTAAGCAACCAATTTTTCGTCCAGGAGGTCCGCTTCTTCTTCCTATTGCTCGTACGTCGTCTCAGAGCCAAAACTCCAACACTAACGACAGCAACGGACGAATTCACGGTCGCCATAATAAATTCTCGAACGATGTCTCGGAAAATAGCGAAATGTCGTCAACCAAACAAATGCTACCGAAATCAGCGCGAGATGCCCAGAAGGGTCACGGCCAAACACTCACTTCCTCTTTTGTAGCGGCGAACGTGCGTGGAACGTACTGACGTCATTTTCTGTCGGAAGACAAATGTCCTGGGCAAGTTTGGAGCACTTTTCAACAGACAAACAACAAACACACCAGCCGCGAACATTTGTAGGACGTTCCGTCGGCCGACGATCGGTACGTGTGTACGGGGCTTAAGGGTCAGGTTGGAATATTAATGCAAATATTAAGAAAAAGCCCATGCCTATTTTTCTTAGACACCCCAAGATATTTGGCAAGATACATCCTTTACATTTTGCCACTTTTTTTCAAATTTAGAATGTAGTATTTATTTATTTTTACAAAGTTGTTATTTTAGATAATAATTTTTCACACACAGCATGGGCTAACTTTACACCCTAAAACACATTCTTTGGTTCCTCCTGAGTATGGGGATACCACATATGTGAGACATTCTCTTTGCCTATTAAACTGGTAGTAAAAAGTTATCTTATTAACTTGTACATATATGTAAGCTGTAGGTATAAAAGGCTTACCAGTAGGTACTGTGAATATCTTCTAAACCTGCACTATTTAGACTATATTTACAGCAGGTGCAGCCAATGACTTCATTGGCACATGTGGAGTAGCTCTGTATTCAGGGCACTAAGTGTTGCATCAACACAGATGGTGCTGTGCCATGATCATGACTCCTGTGCAAATGGGCATTGGTGACATCATCATGGCCAGAGAGCTCAAACATGGGAGGAAGACAAGTTGAAGGAAGCAACAGCAGTGGTGTCAATGTGCCACTGGAGGGCTCCATTTAAAAAGTAGGTCTATCAAATTATGATAGTACATGGTGCATGCCAGCAAATTGTGGCATGAATCTGCAGGGGGACCATTAAACAAAACAAAAACAAAAAGCAGTAGTGTTTACTACGTATTTAACATAGAGGGGCCCAATAGATGGATAGATAGCATGCAAGCTTAAAATAAATACAATACAATAGCCTGACAGATAAATCATGAGATGGGGGTGCTGCTGGTACACCACTTATGAGCATAGCACAGGGCTGGACCACCCACATTTTAGAAATATCAGCATTCCAACTCAGATGTAGTAGTCAAACTGCCTAGTCAACTCTATCTTGGAAAAATACAAAATAATATAAGAGGTTATACACCATAGGACCAGAAAAAAATAAAATAAATAAAAGGAAAAGAAAATAATTAGAACAAGATGAGTTGCCGAGGGGAAGAACCTCAGGCTGAAAAAGAGCCTCTCTGAATCTCTGGAGTGTCAAGGAAATTTAAAAAAATGGGTGAATGTTATATAGTCAATAGAGAATGCTGAAAATGCAGGGTACCAACATTTTTTAAAATCTATCAACTAATCCCAGTATGGCTGCCATCTTTCATTGGCTGAATAAGAGGTCCCTTTGTTCTTGTCTAATGCTTTTGTCAGTTGTGAGGAATACCATGCTTTAGCTAGCATCTGCTTAGCTACAGTAAAAATAAAAGTGAATGGTTTAATTTGGTATTTTAAATTGTAGATATAGAAGGGCTTTGTTTGGGTTTTTAAGTAGCCACTTTTTTCCAAGTGGAAGCCAAATCACTCTCCTACCTATATGAAGGGGGTAATTGTGATTGAATTCCAAAATACAAGATTAAATAAGAGATACCTCACCCTTACAAACTGGTGCATCTTAACAATGAGGCTCCAAGTGTGTTACGGAAAGAGGTATTGTCATATGTTTAAGGGAACTTGTATGGAATTTTTAACCTGTAGATATGAAAAAGTTTTGAAGAAGTGGCTTTGTAAGAGGTCTAAAGGAAGGGAAGAACCAAATTTCATGCCCTGCTGTTAAAGTGTTACTAAAGTCAGATTTTTTTTTTAATTAACCACTTGCCTACAGTGCACTTTCACCCCCTTCCTGCCCAGACTGATTTTCAGCTTTCAGCGCTCTCACACTTTGAATGACAATTACTCAGTCATGCAACACTGTACCCATAAAAAATTTGTGTCCTTTTTTTGACACAAATAGAGCTTTCTTTTGATGGTATTTAATCACTACTGGGTTTTTTATTTTTTGTGCTATAAATAAAAAAAGACTGAAAATATTGTGAAAAAACACATTTTTCTTTGTTTCTGTCATAAAATTTAGCAAATGAGTAATTTTTCTTCACAAATTTTGGCCAAAATTTATACTGCTACTTATCTTTGGTAAAAATAACCCAAATAAGTGTATATTATTTGGTCTTTGTGAACTTTGTGAAAGTTATAGAGTCCACAAGTTATGGTGCTAATCATTGAAAATTGATCACACTTGACCACACCTGATGTACTGAAGACCTATCTCATTTCTTGAGACACTAAAAAGTCAGGAAAGTACAAATACCCCCCAAATTACCCCTTTTTGGAAAGTAGACATTCCAAGGTATTTAATAAGGGGCATGGTGAGTTTTTTGAAGTTGTAATTTTCTCCCACAACTCTTTGCTAAATGAAGATTTTTTTTTTTTTTTTTTTTTACAAATTGACGTATTAACAGGTTATTTCTCTCACACAGCATATATATACTTGCAACTACACCCCAAAACACATTCTACTACTCCTCCTGAGTATGGCGATACCACATGTGTGAGACTTTTTCACAGCCTGGCCACATACAGAGGCCTAACATCCAAGTAGCCCCGTCCGGCATTCTAGGAGCACAAATTACACATATAATTTCCTGACAACCTATCACACTTTTGAAGGCCCTGGAGCACCAGGACAATGGAAACCCCCATAAAATGACCCCATTTTGGAAAGCAAACAGCCCAAGGTATAATTTTTGAGGCATAATGAGTCTTTTGAATATGTCATTTTTTTTCCACAAGTTTTTGGAAAATGTGGAAAGAAAATGAAAACACATTTTTTTTACACAAAGCTTTCCATTTATGCAATATTTCTAACACATAGCATGTACATAGCAAAAACTGCACCCCAAAATACATTCTGCTATTCCTCCTGAGTATGGCGATACCACATGTGTAACACTTTTTCACAGCCTGGCCACATACATAGGCCTAACATCCAAGTAGCACTTTTCACAAAGTTGTCCATTTATCCACTTTAAGACTGGGCCTATTTTTGACACTTGGTGTTTACAAGCTAAAATCATTTTTTTTGCTAGAAAACTACATAGAACCCCCAAACATTATATATATATATTTTTTTAGCAGAGACCCCAGAGAATAAAATGGAGATCGTTGCAATATTTTTTATCACACCATATTTGTGCAGCAGTCTTCCAAATGCAATTTTTTTGAAAAAAAATCACTTTTTTGAACTAAAAAATAAGAAAACAGTAAATTTAGCCCAATTTTTTTCCAAAATGTGAAAGATAATGTTATGCCGAGTAATTAGATACCCAACATGTCATGCTTCAAAATTGCGCATGCTCACAGAATGGCGCCAAACATTGGTACTTAAAAATCCCCATAGGCAACATTTTAAAAATTTCTGCAGGTTACCAGCTTAGAGTTACAGAGAAGGGTCTAGGGCTCAAATTATTGCTCTCGCTCTAACGATCATGGAGATACCTCACATGTATGGTTTGAACACCGTTTACATATGTGGGCGGGACTTGCGTATACGTTTGCTTCTGCGCGCGAGCTAACGAGGACAGGGCATCCCTTGTAATAGAAATAGGCATGACAGGTCCTCTTTATTGTGAGATCTGGGGTCCAAAAGACCTCACACCTCACAACTACACTAAAAAAGGAAAAAAAAATTGCTAGGCAACGTCTTTTGACATAGCTCCGGTCCTCCAAGACCATAGAGTCGAGTAAGGGCCATCTTGCCCTCACTCGACTTCCTGTCTCTGAGGATCCGGGACCGGATAGTTTTCCCCTCTGCCGGCGGGTCCGGTAAGCTGGGAAAACGTCTGGGACGCGGCAGGAGGGGGGGGGGCACCTCTTCCCCTGCACCGTAAGGGTAATTCCACGGTGAATCCGCCACTGGGACCACCCTTATCTGAAAGCCGACCGCCCGCCGTTTCAAAAAATACCGGGGTTATGGCAGCTATCTGCTGCCATAACCCCAGTATTTAGCTTTTAATGGCCGACGCATATAGTCGTTAGGCGGTCAGTAAGTGATTGCATGTATATGGCAAACAGGTGATTGGGGTGACAGGTCACCCCAACATGACTGATGGGGTGACAGGTGACGATGACTGATGGGGTGACAGGTGACAATGACTGATGGGGTGACAGGTGACAATGACTGATGGGGTGACAGGTGACGATGACTGATGGGGTGACAGGTGACGATGACTGATGGGGGGACAGGTGACGATGATTGATGAGGTGACAGGTGACGATGATTCATGAGGTGACAAGTGACGATGATTGATGGGGTGACAGGTGACGGTGATTGATGGGGTGACAGGTGACGGGCGATGGTCACTGATGGGGTGACAGATGACGGGCGATGGTGCACGGCGGTACTGATGGCAGTCTCTGGTGACCGGTGAACTTTAGGCTATGTTCACATGTGAGAGTAGCGATCATGGGCAGAATCACTGCGATTTTGCCTGCTATCCAGAAATCATTGCAAATCGCAGGACGCCTGTGCGTTGCCCGTGATTTGCAATAGCACCCCAAACGCTGTGCGATGTTGCCGCGATTTCCGCCTGCCGAATCACGGTAACATCACGCAAACAACGCATGACGCCCCAAAGAAGCTCTTGTACCTTTTTTGGGCGTCATGCGTTGTTTGCGCGATGTTACAGTAATTCGGCAGGTGGAAATCGCGGCATTGCACAGCATTTGGGGTGCTATTGCAAATCACGGGCAACGCACAGGCGTCCCGCCATTTGCAATGATTTCCGGATTGCGGGCAGAATCGCGGTGATTCTGCCCGCGATCGCTACGCTCACATGTGAAAGTAGCCTTATGGGTGTCAATTTCTGGGCACTGATGAGGTGACTTTTGGGTGACAGGTGCAATTGGGGGGGGCTGAGGACTGTGTGGGGACATTTATTTGTGTGATTTTACATTTGACAGGTACACAGAGCAGTAACTCACTATTTCTAGCTCTGCTCTCCTCACACTGGAAACTGTGTGAGGGGAGAAGAGCTAGTAACAGTGAGTTACTGCTCTTTGTTTACAATTTGTGATCGGCTGTGAATGGATTCACAGCCGATCACTTAGTAAACGGTCACTGTCAGTGACTGTTTACTACTGCCGGTGACAGCTGTGTTCCTACGGAATCGGGAGCTGCACGCTCCCGATCGCGCATGCGCGGTCATCTTCCGGGTTCCGCTATTGTGATCGGCTGTGTCATTGGAACACAGCCGATCACGTGGGAAACAGCCATGCCCATTGGCTGTTTCCCCCCTGCCGGTGATGGGGGGTGTCCCGGGGACACCCCGACACCGGCAGTGCAGGGCGGCGCGCACACAATCGCGCGCCTGCCCTGCTTTTCTGGGATCACGTCATATGACGTCTTCCCAGAACAATGGTCGCACCGTCCCGCCGTCAATTGACGGCGGGCGGCAAGTGGTTAAAATAACAAATATGTTATACTTACCTGCTCTGTGAAGTGGTATTGCACAGAGTGGCCCCGATCAACCTCTTCTGGAGTCCCTGGCATCGATATTGGCTCCTCTTCTTTTTATGTCCACCATAGCCAACCACTTTCTATGGGGAGAAACCTGGTCTGTACACTCCCGACCTGTGTGTCTATGGAGCCGCGCTCCATAGACTTACACAGCGGGATTTAGGCCCGCCGCCACCTTCTCTTCACTGCATTTGATTGACAGCAGCAAGATTTGTGATTTAGAAACAGGTTATCAGGAACAAAGTAGGATTTTGAATGATAGATTTGCTAACAAAGGGTATAAAAGAGAAAAATTGGAAAAAATGCTCCCTCTCTGTCTTCTCTTCTTTTCCACAATTTTTTAAAGTATGTTGTTAGAGGTTTCCCCCTGCGACTTATCATAAAATCATAGACATAAATCCCTGTTTTTCTCTCTCGCCTTATATTTCCAACTACATGTTTGACTGTAACACGTGTAATGATGGGCATGGGCCCCTGCAATTTCCCCATTCAAGACTAACTGTTCCTTTATATGACAATATTGTTCTGTTTTTTTTTTCATTTTCAATTGTTATTTCAATATTGATGGTCTTTGTATATCTTTTATGACTACATGCGCATTGTGCGCAATTGTTATTATGCACATTCTGCAATCTTTTCAAAAGAAATATTGAACAAGAAAAATATGTTTGAACTGTTGAATACCCGGGAAAGAAGAAAAGGTAAGGAAATAGAATTTGCATTTAACACAGAGTTTAGTAGGGATTGCAGGGCACTAGAGAAAGTTTTTTTTTAAAAAAATAAACATTGGCCCATTTTATTGAAGGATAAAACATTAGCAAAAATCCTCCAGAGAAAACCAAAATGTATTTATCGGAAAAAATATGTGATTAGAAATAGGATAGTGAAAAGTGTAGTAAACCCCCCAAAAAAAGATAAAATTTTTAGATGATAAAGGCTTTTTTTAAATGTAAACGATGCATACCGCATAAGAGAAACAATGATAAATGAGAAAAAATATACATTTTCGATCTATTTATAAGAATAGAGAATACTGTATCAGATTAAATTGTTTGTTTCTTTTGATACAAAGTTTCTCACCTACAGTATGCCCGCTCGGGCCCCAGTACATAGGAAGGACGACAAGGAAGATAAAGGATAAGGTCACCTTTGGGAACATGTTACACCTGATTTTAGGGTGGAACATTTAACACATTCCCAGTGCTGCAACTACCGCCCACTGCTCCCCTTCCCCATACTATCTGTCACTGTTTGAAAACAATGCGGCTATTCATACACACAGCTATGTGTTTCTGAATGAACTACAAGCCCTGACATCCTTAGCGACTGTCAGCTGTGGAGCGCTGTGGTAGTTCATTGATTCCTGTCAGGGAGTTTTGCCTTCCCCATATGGGTTGTACGAACAAGCAGATACACTGACAGTGTGCAGGAGACCTGTATGACATAAGTTACCTGCTGGTATGGTAATTTTTCTTTTTTGTAAAAATGAACCTTAAGTACCCTTATACTATACTATAAAATACTATATGAATAATATTAAAAAGCAGGTATGTAAAACGCGGAGTATAAAGGCACTTTAACCACCTCCCACCCGCCATATAGAAAAATCACAGGCACAAGCTGGCTCTCTCATTCTGGGCCAAAGTCACATGACATCATCCCACTCTCTTTAAGCGTGCACACCCTGAGAGGGTGCACAGTGATCGACAATGCACTGTGCACTGCACATCACTGATCCCTGTAAAGAGCCAAAGACGAGGCTCTTTACTGATGTGATTAGCTGCTGCTGTCAATCAAATTCAGTGAGGAGGAGGTGGTGGCGGGGATAAGTCCCGCTGTGTAAGTCTATGGAGAGCAGCTCCATAGACACACAGCTTGGGAGTGAGCAGACACCGTATGCCTCCATAGCAAATGGCTTGCTATGGGGACACATGAAGAAGATGAGGAGTCAGGATCACCACAGGAGGACCTGAGAAGAGGTCCTGCTCTGTGCAATACCACTGCACAAAGCAGGCGAATATAGCATATTTGTTATTTTAATTAAAGATCCTTTAAGTAAATCCAGATCCTTGTATGATAAACTTCGCCATTACTTCCTTGATGGACCTTAGGACGTGAAAACTGTTAAGACCCAGGAAGGAGTTCACCAGCTGGCCTCATTAGCAAACATCTTGCACCTGCCCTTCCCCTTCCAGGAGGTTGCTCCCACCCACCTTTGTGCACAGCACACAACATGCAACCACTGTCAAGGAGCAACATTATCACTGAATACTGAATGATAAAAAGATAGACCCAGATGTCTAGGCTGAATACAAAACCTTGGATCACTGAATACACAACCATAGATCTTCCTTTATCAACTTGTAGTGCAACGGCCTGTTTCAATAGATACAGAGTGATTGGATAGATTGTGTGACCTCCTATTATAGAGTTTTAGTAAATCTAAAGGAGATTGTATATAAATTGTGCAATTAGATTGTACAGTGTTTGGCCACCTTTGTACACCTAAAATGAACTAGTTGCACTTATGTTGACATGAACCGTTTTGCTGCTAGGGCAGTTAAACACACAATCCGGTGGCATCAGTCACTGGGATTGTGTGTGAAACTGACAGGCAGACTTCTGCTGCCCAATGGCTTACACACACCCTCGGTACCGCCAACCCCATCCAAACCCCCACCACCACTGCTTGCCAATCGGCGTGCCCGGGAGCTCTATGGCAGGTGCTAGCGGAAGAGAGGACACACTTTCTGTCACACTTTCATTCTCCTCCCCTTCTTTGAGGTGACCCGGAAAGCGACGTCTCTGACGTCACTTCTGGATCAAGCTCTCAGTGTCCTGACTCGCTTAGCCAGGAAAGGATGTTTTGTAAAGTGATCTGCATTGTGAACATTCAGTAAAGCACTGGGAGATGTGCAGGTTCTTTTTGAGCCTGCATGTCTCATTAAAGAGAACCTGTTACCAAAAAATCATCACATAGGGGACTTTTTAAAGTTAAGTAAAATGGAAATACGAACGTAAACGCATGTGTCAGGGGCACCCACGAATGAAAATGTCAATTGCGATACACATTACATATCGCTGCGCACGCCAGAGGGAGAGTAATAATTCTCACACAAGACCTCCTCTGTAACACTAAACTGATACCTATAGGGGAGCTTTTGAAGTGTCACCTACAGAAAATATAGGGTACTAAAGTTTGTCACCATTTCACAGTCGCAGGCAAATTTAAGGTTGGACAAGTTGGGTATCTATTTACTTGGTGCAACCTCATCTTTTAACGTTTTTTTGCCCTAAAATTCACCTTAGTGTGTTTTTTACTGAACATTTGCGTTCCCTAGACCTTTGCATTCTCCAGGGTGTCTGCCTTCAGAAAAGGTATACTGTTTGGAAGTTTTGTGTAACCTTCATGCCAAAAATGATTTTTTTAACCTTTTCCACAGGGACCCGCCGATCGTTCCGAGGGAGGCAGAGCGTCGGTCTGCCTATTTAAACAAGACAGACCGCCATTCTGTCACAGAGGAAAATGGGGATCCTGTGTTTCTGCTAAGCAGAAACACGGATCTCTGTTTTCCTCTTGTGAATCCACCCCCACATAGTTAGAAAGCACTCTCTAGGAGCACACTTAACCCTTTGATCGCCCATGATGTTAACCTCTTCCCTGCCAGTGTAATTTATACAGTGACTATGCATTTTTTTTTTTTTAGCACTGATCACTGTATTGGTGTCACTGGTCCCTAAAAAGTGTCACAGCCGTGTCAGATTTGTCCGCCGGAATGTCACAGTTCCACTACAAATTGCTGATCACTGCCATTAATAGTAAAAAATATAAAAAAATAAAAAGTCCTTAAATCTATCCCATAGTTTGGAGACGCAATAACTTTTGCGCAAACCAATCAATGTACGCTTACTGGGATTTTTTTTTACCAAAAACATGTAGCAATATACATATTGGCCTCAATTGATGAAGAAATTAGTTTTTTATGCATTTTTTTTTGGATGTGTTTTATAGCTGAAAGTAAAATATATTGTTTTTTTTTTTATAGCGCAAAAAAATAAAAATTGTAGACATGATCAAATACCACCAGAAAAAAGCTTTATTTGTGGGGAAAAATTTTTTTTGGGTACAGCTTTGCAAGACAGCACAATTGTTTGTTAAAGTAACACAGTTCCATATCGCAAAAAATGGTCTGGTCATTAAAGTGGTTGTAAACTCTCCCAGATACATTTTCCCCATTTAAATCAGTAATATACACTGTACAAATTGCTGTGTAATAATCAACTCTAACCTGCTCAGTTCGCCTATAATCTGCACTTTTCATTTTCATGACATCACCAGCGCATGCGCATATTTCGCCCGATTCATGGCAAGCTCATTGTGCCGTCAGTGCATTCACCTATATGCATCTACTCTCTGTGGCCCTGCTCCGAGATCCCGCAAGATTACAATGCTGTTCACAAGTTCCTGAAACACCCCATTTGCAACGTCACAGGGGGTGTAAACATCAGCACAGTGCATGGCACAGAGGAGCAAGGAGATCAGCTGCATCATGTAGATTGTGCCAAAACACATTAAACAATCAATAAATATGTGTTGAGACTTGCTTACCTCTCTATGCTTAAACATGTGGGACATGATTGCTATAGTAATCGGGAATGAAAACGAGGCTTGGCTACAACATTACTGAGCATGTGCGAGGTTACAGCAGAGACAAACAGAAAAACAGAAAGGGCAGAAGTAAACTGCTCTTCAGACTCAAAAGACAGCAGCTAAGATGGCGCTGGCTGCTGCCAGGAAGCAGGAATTTCAAATAAACGGGGGAAAAAAGTAAGAAAACCCCTAAGAGAGGAAAGAATAATGTAGAATGTTATGGAGAGCTTTATCAGACTTGATTTATTAAGAAGGAGCATTTGAGGGGGGGAGGAGTTTACTTCCTCTTTAAGGGGGTAAAACCTTTCGGGTCTGAAGTGGTTAAACATGTGTGCAAAAAAAAAAACGCAAAACCGGGCTCTTGCAGTGAAAGAGTTAATTGCTAATGGCACCCCAAACTCAGAAGCAAACACACATTTTGACATGTGAAAAAATGAATGACGAACGTAGCAGTAAAAAAGTGCAAACTGCAACACCCAAAATTGTCCCATAAGCTACTTTGCCACATGTAGGTCAGCCCATTTAAATCAACTGGCTTTATTATGCATGTCACAGGAAAAACAAGCCAAAAAATATACGCTCTTTATACCCTAGGTGCGAAATTGTTGTGTTTACAGTGAGGCTCTGTTCACAACTGCGCATTTACGAACACGTAGCAAACTTTGCAGAGAATGCACACTTTGCCATGCGTTTCAGAAACACACTGCGAATGTGCATCGTGCTTGCATTGTCCTTACATATTAAAGGCACCGCAGAGAAAATTAAAAAAAGGGCGCACCAACCTTGAGCATTACCCAAGAGGTGTTTATTGAAGTATAAAATGTGTAAGAAATATATTCACAAACAAATCAGTTGTAAAAGCATTTCAAAGTCCATGATGGACACATAGCAATCAGGTCCCCAGGACTGGGTCCCGCATGCCAGGGGACCCTTTTTGTTTTATCTGCAGTATTTTCATTGGGTGTTCCCCGACCCTTGGAGGGTAGCAAAGTCTGTGCATCCACCCAGAGCCATATAGATCCTAGACAACATTCACATCCCTTTTGAAGTGCAGGAGAATCTGTTTTGTTAATATTAAAGGCACCCCAAGGGTGTGTAGCAGGCAAGTGAGCATGAGGGGTCATGGGTGATTTAATTATTTATTTTTAGTTTATTTTATTACATTTTTTTCCTACCCTTTTAATTTTTTTTCATTCAACTTTATTGCTATTACAAAGGGTGAACAACACCCCTGATCCCTCCCCTGCCCTCCAAGGCAATTGATCAAACAGATATCTGTTTGATCAGCTGCTTCCCTGGCTGGTACACACACATCACTCAAACTGTAGGTGACAAAATCCTCATAGTTTCCGGCTTTATTTATCACAGAAGAGACTGGGGAATGGATGTTCCTTTCTCTCCTCTGTGGGCAGCCAATCTGATTACTTACAGTGGTCCTTGGCTCCCTGGTGGAACAGGAGAGCCTAGGAATGACAGCAGGCAGCTGCTGGAGGAGCTCATGAGCCCTGTAAAGTGATTAGGCGGCTGTTTAGCACAGATTTCTTTTACATGAAAGCTAGTTGCCAGCTATAAAAAACAATATCAGGATCATGGCTGTAGCTGCAGCTATGATCCTGGTATAACCACTTGCTGTCCGGGATCTATATACAGTATACAAATGCTGGAAGACATGCAGCTCATTCGTTTAGATTAGGCAAGCAAGGCATGGCAACTGAGAAAAAATGTAACTTGACCTTTACCTTTTTTGTATAATGCAGAAGACCACAACACTCACATGGCATGCTTCAGTGCGAGTACGTGGTAAGCTGCTATGCTCGTGCATTGGGGTATCATTCCAAATGGCAAAACAACTTATCATGCAGAGTGCCATATGTTACCATTTGATGGGGTATTGCAAAGTTAAATTCATGTTACCACACCACATAGGTCTGAAAAGGCCTAAAATCAAACTATATTTTCAAGTAACCTTAATTGGTCAGCATGTAGCTCATTTATTTTATACCATACACATATATATATATATATATATTTATATCTACACAGTAAATTGTAAATATAAATAAAAAATTATTACAATACATAGAGTAGATAAAGTCCACTTATCATAAATAATATACATTAAGGGAAAATAAACACTTTTTAAAAAAAATGTAATTCTATAGAGTTTATGTGTTTGTTTACTTTACTTTTTTTTTTACTTTGAGCAGGTGGCTTTCATGGAATGCTGATTAGAATGATTCATATTGCGTACATTCATTTGCACATCATACAAAAGGAAAGCTTTCTAAGACCTTCAAGCAGTTGTCTTGAATGCAAGCACCTGCAACTTTTTAGAATTCTGTTTAGTTACTAACAAATGTCAAGGAAACATACAGAATTGTTAAAAAACCTTTCCTGCCTTGCAAATAAAAGAAGAAAATAAAATTCTTCCAAAAAGTTTTACTGTGCAATGTGTAGCAAACAAAAGATAGTATATTCATAAAACCTTGCATGCCAAAATGTAAAGTTGCATTATAATAGAATAATATGAATATTTCAGATCTAGATGGTTAATGTTTGCTGGGTAAAATAATGTTGACAAAAGAATAGGAACCATTGCTGTTTGGAGTAGTAGAGACATTTTTAGGCACTTGATCAAGGTAAGGTGCCCTTTTGAATGCTCCTTCCTGGCACCATTTTTATTACAAGAGTTGAGAAAGTTTGTTAGACCCACAAACGCGGGCATGACTGAACATGGCAGAAAGTAGAAGCAAGCTGTAAAACTCTGTACTAGATGGCAACTATTTTAGCAGTTTACTTAACCCCAGACTGACAATTAATCTATGCCTAAGGGAATACGTCACAGAGGACACCCTAGAGCCCTCAAACACACAACCTAAGATACTGTTTTGCCACTTAGCTGCAGGATCTACCAAGATGACTCGGACAAAAACAGCTATAGCAGCATTCAAATCAGGGTGTCCGCAAAGCCACCACGCTATGGACCTCTATTTACCAGTCCTGACTGAACAGCCACCTGAATCACTCATCCCCCCACCAGATATTTAAGCCCTGAAAATCCAAATGAGATCAGACAGCTCTGAAACAAAGAAACCGTTTTCAATATCAGAACATCAGAAAATTATTACAAGTTCTCCTTACACTAACTTACATCCAAATTCTTCCAATGAAAGAGGACCATTGCACCTGAGGAGCCAGAAATGAGGGAGCACTCAGGAAAGCAAAACAGAAGTCAAGATGATGATGCTAACATAGACTACCCACCAATACAAGCTCAGGATTGATGGTGAGAAGACCTGGCATCACAGGAAGAACATCACGCTAAGTGACATCCTGAAGTCTACCACTCTGTCCTGGATAGACCACCAGGTAAAGAAATAGAATTAGAGTGCACTGTGCACTAGAACTGTGTACTATTAACATGGATCATCCAAGGAGCATCCTTTAAGGGTTCATATTTACAACCAGAAACAGAAAATAATGCATAGAGCCTGGTGAGCAGGCCCCATAGATTTTGATGGTGTGATTATCCACCTCTTACCTGACATGGGAAGAACCATGTGAATGCTACTAGAAGTCATTCAATAAGCAGGTGCCACATACAAGTGGGAACACCCCTTCCATATCCAAATCAGAAACTCTGCTTTCTACATACCATTGAGAAACTACTGGTACTGTTCAGGTCCTTGAAGGTGGAACTGGTCCTTATCACCGACTGACCGGAGCCTCCAAAGGATGCCCGCCCTGCATTCTTGTCAGACTTACGTCCCTTTCAGGATATTACAAACCATGGCAGTGTAACTTTATTTATAGTAGTTAAACTGAAGGTCTAAGTGGCATTGAGGTACTCTCACTTAATAAGTGGGTACTTTTAGCTCTATAGAGGATTCACAGCTCTATCTGGGACAGAGAAAAAATGATGGTTACCACAATATTTGAGCTCATGTTTTATTCACTTATTGTATGATTTCAAGGAAATTGTCAACCAATTTTCACTTATATTGATACAGAATTTTGAATGCAGTTGTGGAGGAGGGACATTTCATGGGTAACAGATGGGCCCACTGTTTCATTTCACTGTTTCGTTCATGTTTCTGTCCAGGTTAGACTGAAGACACACACATAAGGTTACATGGTATCTTTAGGCACTTGACCCCAAGTGGGAAATTCTCTGTGGTCTAGGCCAGACAACCTTGTCTAAAGATATTGACCAATATTCCCAAGACCTTCTTATGTTTTATTAGGTATGTTAAATGTGGTTTATACTGTTTTTAGAAAAGATAACCTGCTTTCTATATTATTGTTATTACCTTTATTCCAAGGCATAAATTAATCCAATTGACCGCATCAGCAGAAGCTGACTGAGTATAACTATCTCCCAAAAAGTTGAAGAACTTAGCTTTAACTACAAGCCAAACTATACAGGTGGGCTTTTTTAGGTTGAGGCTACTCTTTAAATTACTTCCTTATTTAGCTGCCCATGGTAGATTCTGCTCACCTCCTTTGGAGCCTTTCCATTCCACATAGTGGCCACCTTGATCCACTCATTGGAATTTAAAGATACACATAGCTGATGGAAAAATTATAGAACTATTTGACCTTTCTCAGTCCTTCTCCACTAACTTTCCTTTCAATACCTCCTGATCCGCTCTTTTTTTTTTTTTTCATTTCTCTTGCAATGGGTCAATTTTAATCAGAGAGAACAGGCCTAACCAGCCTTTGTGTTTCTTATTTTTACTATTGGGATGGGATTACTGTGAATGCGTGTGATGTAATGTAAAGTGGTTAAGAAGCACATTCTTCTTACACCTATTTTTTTTTGTTTCAACTGATATAGTGACTTATAGTCACTATAGATATAGATATAGTGACCAAAAGCAGATGGTGAGCAACAACAGATTTGCTATGCTTTGAGCCCCCCAAACTTAAAAAAAAAGGCCTTATAAGCACAAAATAAATACAACATTTCCCCTCAAAGAAATTATAACCCCAAAATATGACTCCCAAAACTGCTGCCCCCATCTTTTTTTACATTTTGGGGTCTGGTATGAACTGGGGCAGACCCCATGCTGTTTTTTTCTTTATAATAGCCGGCAATTGTAACTGCGAGTAATTTTAAATGGGATTTTTTTCTTTATGTCATTTTTGCTGCAGCATGTTCTGTATATGCTACAAATGCCCTGCTTTACAGACATATTAAGGGGGCCCCCCAGGAACTATATTTAAAGGAATTTTTAATTTGCATTGTTGCACTTAAAGCATCATTAAAATCAATGCTTAAAAAAACTATTGTTTTAAAAAAAAAAAAATATTGATACATGTCCCCAAGGGCAGTACTCAGACCCCCATACCCCTTTTATGCCCAATCACTTGCATATAAGTCTTCAAAATGGGCACTTTTGATTTTTCGTGTTCAGGTTAGAACATCTCTGTTCGGGAGTTCTGCTGCGAACCAAACAGGGAGTGTTCGACCCATTCCTGCCCACCAGCAGTACCAGCCCTGGAGGACTGCCAGCAGCAGCCACCAGCCATACCCAACTGGCGGACAACAGCAGCCAATGATACCTGCAGGAATCCTGAGGAAGAAGTGAAGATTGAAATCAGCTGAGGTGCAGGTAAACCGCAGTGCATCTGTGTAAAAAGCAGCCTTAGGCCCCTTTCACACAATTGGTCCGATATGGTCAACCTGTCTGTTTTCAGGTGGACCCAGTCCAACCCTTCATTCACCTCTATAGAGGGGCATATGTAAATGGACTTGTGTCTGTTTATGCCCACCTATAGTATCTCCAATTTGATCTACTCTCATCCAAGATCTGATGGGCAGATTGGGTTGGAGGGCCCATAGAATAGAGCTGGCTGTGTCTGCTCTGCATATGCTGAGTTGACATGGACCTGTCATCTGCCTGCTTCGCTCATTGTGGCCTGCCACTGGTTACCAAGTCGCTTAAGCAGCCCTCACTCCTCAAAAGGTTGGGCACCCCTGCTGTAAAGCCATGAGTCCCGGATGGAGAGGTGCGCTGTAGAAGCCTTCCCCCTTAGTTTTGCCACGGTGTGTGGCAGGTGGAAGGAGACCCGGATCAAGAGGTGTGCTGTACTGTAGCACATCGGGAGACCCACAGGGAAATCATAAAGATCTCCCATGAAGTTGATAAAAGTGTTAAGACCGCTACCACTGTCGGTTTGGCCTTAACACTTTCATCACTGTGGTTGTCAGGTTTCAGTATTCTTCCCTACCTCCTCCACTTTGAGAGCATGACATCAATACTAGGCTTTATTACAAACTGGCACCACTACTAGGCTTTATTACTGCATAAACTGGCACCAATACTGGGCTTTATTACTGCGTAAACTGGCACCAATACTACGGGTTATTACTGTGTAAACTGGCACCAATACTAGGGGTTATTAATGTGTAAACTGGCACCAATACTAGGGGTTATTATGGCGTAAACTGGAAAAAGTAATAGGGGTTATCACTGCGTAAACTGACATCAATACTAGAGGCTATTACTGCATAATTTGGCACCAATATTAGTGGCTATTACTGCATAAACTGACACCATTACTAGGGGATTTTACTGTATAAATTGTCACTAATACTAGGGGCTATTACTGCATAAACTGGCATCAATACTAGGAGTTATTACTGGGTAAACTAGCATCAATACCAGGCTTTATTACTGCGTAAACCGGCACCAATACTAGGGGTTATTACTGCGTAAACTGGCACCAATACTAGGCTTTATTCTGCATAAACTGGCACCAATACTAGGCTTTATTACTGCGTAAACTGGCACCAATACTAGGGGTTATTACTGCATAACTGGCACTAACACTTGGGGCTATTACTGTCTAAACTGGCAACAATACTAGGAGCTATTACTGCGTAAACTGGCACCATTACTAGGGTATTACTGCGTAAAATGACACCAATACTAGGGGCTATTACTGCATGAACTGGCACCAATACTAGTGGCTATTACGGCATAAACTGGCACCAATACTAGGCTTTATTACTGCGTAAACTGCCACCAATACTAGGCTTTAATCCTGCTTAAACTGGCACCAATACTAGGGTTATTACTGTGTAAACTAGCACCAGTAATAGGAGCTATTACTGTGTAAACTGGCACCAATACTAAGGGTTATTACTGCGTAAACTTTGCTAAAATTGCTTTAAACTATAAAGAAAAGCTTTTGAGAGTTTTCCTCTTTCTCAGGTCTGAAACAATACCTAAGGAATAAAGGAAAACTCTTGAAAGCTTGTCTTTTAAGTGTTAGGTTAGTTTTGTAACTATATATATACTGTATATATATATATATATATATATATATATATATATATATATATGTACTTATTTAGTTTTTTTCAGTGGTATGATTTAGTGGAGAAAATTATGAGTGACCCTCCAGTTTTTTTTTTTTTTTTTTTTTTTTATCTATAACAGTTTTTTGCAACACAGACAGTATAAACATAGAAAACTTTCTAAAAAACAAGAAATACAAAACCCAGCCCCCACCCCACCCACCCCCTGGTAGCACAGTGGTTCATAATATGAGGCATAGGCATGGGCATCAAATCAAAATCAGAAATTCAAGATTTCCTTTCCCTCCCCCCAGGGGAACCCCCCAAAAAGCAGGAAGGGTGAGTGTACAGCAGAACATCAATCAGAAAAACCGAGCCATAAATGGAATCCCCCGCTGTAAATTCCGGGGCACTCAGCAGCACAATAATTGAGAGACTCCTAGGCGTCCAGCCAATACTGCCAGATCTTCTCAAATTTGTGGGAACATCCTCTACTCAAGTAGGTAGCCTTATATAATGGAAGTACTTTATTAACCAGTTCTTTCCAAAAGGAAAGGGAAGGAGCAGCGTTCTTTTTCCAATGTAGAAGAATAGCTTTATGCGCATAGAATAGGGCAACCGAGAGCGGGACCCTCCAGTTACTTTTTTATATATTTTAAATAAAAGGACCTAAATGTTAGCAGGTTTCACTATGCTTGTTCATTTTTTTTTTTTTTCATTCCCAATCCATTTGGAGCTGCTGCTGAGCAGCCACTGCCTATTTTGGATGCTGGGTTATTTTGTGCTTTTATGACCATTATAATTTATGGTCTATGCTATCTGGTAAGAAGCGTATGCTAAATGTTACTACTTATTGGTGGATTACATCAATAAACATTACTTATACACTTTTTTGCACTTTATGGACACTTTTGTTTAATGATGAAAAACGGAAAATTGATATCAAATACTTACCGTAATTTTCCTTTCCTGATGGACTCCATGGCAGCATACGTTCGGGTAGGCCCCGCCTCCTCTCCTACCTCATAGGACCCCACTCCCATAAATCTTTGCTCCCTTTCAGCATCAGTGTTCTGTAACTAGCCTACTCAGGAATTGGGAGGGGACTCCTGCTGCCATGGAGTCCATCAGGAAAGGAAAATTACGGTAAGTATTTGATATCAATTTTCCGTTTTCCTGACAGACTCCATGGCAGCATACGTTCGGGAAATAACTCGCTATACACTCCCGGGTGGGAAGATGCTGAACAAAGAAAATTTTAATTGGCACTGTCGACTGACAAAACTTGTATGCCAAAATTAACAGAAGATAAAGCAGCAGGTTCAATACAATAATGGGAAAGGAAAGTATTGACAGATGACCAGGATGCTGCTTTGCAGATCACGTCAGGCGCGACGTGTTTGGAAGCTGCCCAAGACGTAGCGACGCTTCACGTAGAGTGAGCTGTAATCGCCTCTGGAGGAGCCAAGCCCTTCGCTCTATACGCCCATTGGATAGCCTGAACGATCCATGCACCCACAGCTCTAGAAGATGCACGCATTCCTTTCTTTTTGCCATGGAGCAGAACAAAAAGGAAATCCGATTGGCAGAAGGAGGATGTGGCCTCCAAATATTGACTTAGAGTGTTGCCCACGTCTAGAGGATGGACTGAAGATTCCTCATCAGTTCTGAAGATGGGAAGAACTATCTCAGCATTTTCGTGGAAGACGGAGGTCACTTTTGGATTTGACCCCAGCATAGGGATTAGGACCACCCTGTCTTGAAAAAAGGTCAGAAAAGGCTCTTTGTGACCCAAATAGTGTATCTCAGAGACCCTCTTAGCGGAGGTAATGGCCACCAAAAATGCTGTCTTCAACGTAAGCTCCTTGATAGACATGGAAGCAACATCCTTTGACGAAAAAAAAATCCAAAACTAATGGAAGATCCCATTTTGGAAATCTCGGCCTTCTCTGAGGCCTAAGCCTGACTGCGCCCTTTAAAAATTGCTGAATCAGATAATGACTTGCCCACTGAATTCCGGTGAAGGCTGAAATGGCGGATACTTGCACCCGGAGAGAACTAACTGAGAGGGACAGATCCAGACCAGATTGCAAGAAACTTAGAATCTGCTGAATAGTAGGTGTACCTACTGGACCTGACCTCTGGGCCTGATGATTAATGAACCTGGCCCATATCCTTTCATATATCCTGTTTGTGCTAGGTCTTCTTGAACTCATGAGAGTCGGGATCACCTCTTCTGGACATCCGAGAGCTTCCAACCTCCCCCTCTCAAGAACCACGCCCTGAGGTGCAGCCGTGCAGGGCATGGGTGCAGAGTAGGACCCTGAGATAGAAGGTCCGACCTGAGAGGTAGAGGAATTGGATCCCTGAAGCTGAGAAGGGACAGCAGGGGAAACCATGGCCTGTTGGGCCAGAAGGGGATTATTGCCACGATCTCTACTTCCTCCATCTTCAGTCTCCTCAGGAATTGGAGTACTATTGGTACTGGTGGAAATGCATAAGAAGACTGGAAGTTCCACCTGTCCGTGAGGGCATCCACTCCGAAAGCTCGAGGATCTCTGAATCTCGTGTAGTACTTCCGAAGCTTGTTGTCTAGTTGGAAACGGGATAGGAAGTCTGCCTCCACATTCAACACTCCCGGAACAAAGACCGCTGAAAGATTGGCCAGATGATGCTGAGCCCATGTCATGATCGGCTCTGTTTCTTGGAGGAGAGACAAACTGCGTGTTCCTCCCTGCCTCTTGACATAAGCCACTGCCGTGGTGTTGTCCATCCTTAACAGCACTGAAGCCCCCTGTGTTAGATGGTGAAAAGCCTGGAGTGCTTTGAAGGCGGCTCGTAGTTCTAGAACGTTGGACACTACTCCGTGACCTGGGAAGTTCCATCTGCCTTGTGCCACTTCGGTCAGACAGTGGGCTCCCCAACCGGTACTGCTGGCATCGGAGGTTATCGTTATCCAGGAAATCGGAGCGATTGAGTGGCAGTTGGTCAGATTTGTACGACGTAACCACCAGGGAAGGCATCCCTTCATGAATGGAGTCAGGTGAATAACCTGTGACAAATTCTCCGTCGTCCATTGTTGGAGAAACCCCTTCTGGAAGGGTCTCAGCTTCCACATAGCCCACTTCACCATGGGCGAGGTGGCTACAAGCGTCCCTACTACCTTTAGACACTGACGAGCAGTGAGACGAGAGGCAGCGATAGCGTGAGACACCCTGCTCTGGACTACAGGAATTTTCTCTTCTGGCAGGGAAATGGTGCACTTCACCGTGTTGAACAGTGCCCCGAGAAACACCAGCGACTGCGTAGGCACCAGATGGCTCTTTTCTAGATTCAGAATCCAACCGAATTCCTGAAGCGTAGATGTCACTTGCTCCAGATGTAAGAGTAACTGATGTCTGTCCTGGGACAGAAGGAGGAGATCGTCCAGATAATGATGCAATCTGATGCCTCTGGTCCTGATGAGAGCCACAACTGCCAGCAAGGTCTTGGAGAACGTGCGAGGCGAAGTTGAGAGCCCGAAGGGAAGACACGTAAATTGCATGTGAGCATGACCCACAGCAAATCGGAGGAACTGATGGTACTCTTTTGCCACAGGAACGTGGAAGTACGCGTCTTTTAGGTCGATCGATGCCAACCAATCTCCTGGGAGAATCGAATGTTGTATGGTGACTAGGGACTCCATTTTGAACCTTTCTTGATGGATAGACCTGTTGAGATATGTGAGGTCTATTACCAGACGCCAGGTGCCGTTCTTCTTCTGGACGAGAAACAGAGGTGAATAGACTCCCAAACCTCGTTCTGCCTCGGGAACTGGCACAACAGCACGCTGAACTAGTAAGGAATCCACATAAGCGAGAAGAATCTTCTTTTTTTCTGCCGAAGGAGGAAGTGAGGTTGCGACAAACCTGGGTTTGGGAACGTTGTCGAACGCCCACGAATGTCCCTGGGACACGATGTTTAACACCCAGGGATCCTGGATCGAGGCCGCCCAGACATCCCGAAATTGGAGCAACCTGGCCCCTACCGGGAAGGTCTGGACGGGCCCAACCTCAAAAGGATTTGGTGGCCTCCCGGTCACCAGACGAAGAGCCTTTAGAGCCTTTCTGGAAGGTGGATTGCCTTGACTTCCAACCTCTTCCGTAGGACTTGCCCGGTCTGTAGCTTCGTGCTTCCCTGGCACGATTGGTAGTTTGTCTTCTCGGAAAAGAGCGCTTCTGAGCGCCTGGGCGTTTATCCTGAGGGAGGAACCCAGATTTTCCACCCATGGCCCGAGATATGGCTGCATCCAACTTGTTCCCAAATAGGGAAGAACCCTCAAAGGGAATTCGGCACCATGCCTGTTTGGAAGCAGCATCAGCAACCCAAGGCCTAAGCCAAAGGGCGCGTTTAGCCGTAACTGAAGCCAGCATAACTCGAGCCAAAAGGCGAATGGAGTCTAGAGACGCCTCCCCCAGAAAACCCGCAGCCATCTTCAGCTCCTGGACAGAAGCGTCGCGCAACCCGGAAGCGGCGGCCGCAGACGCGGCCACGGCGAGACCGGGAGCCGCCGGACACAGAAAGCAGGGAACAGAAGCGGACCGGAACAAATATGAAAACCAGCCCGCACTCAACCAAGATAGTAAGTAACATCCTAAAGACACTGATTCACACAAGGAATAAGCACTGCAATACGAAATAAGGTAAAAAAGATGTCCCATAACAGGGCTTACCACCCTGCCCAGAGCAGAGAAGGGTCCCAGAGGCGCACCACCGGTCCATATCTTCGGGCAAATACAGGCCACCCGCGGCAGCAGGGCTCTCTCGGCCAGACCCCAGGCTCCTGCAAGGGATCTCTTCCATTGCCCCCTCCATACCCTGCTAATAGCCAGGGCTTATCGGAGGCTCCACGACCCCTTCTGCTTCAAAGTATAGGACTGGAAAGTAGGAACATAACACGGTATGTATGAGGAGGACGAAAAAAGAACACTGATGCTGAAAGGGAGCAAAGATTTATGGGAGTGGGGTCCTATGAGGTAGGAGAGGAGGCGGGGCCTACCCGAACGTATGCTGCCATGGAGTCTGTCAGGAAAGGACTTTTTCATTGAAAGGACTTTTTTATGTTGACCTAACACTGGATTTTTTATCTATTTCATTATATCACTTTTATATCATTGATTTTTTTCAAAGTTATATTTTGCTCATAATTTATTCACTGCATGTTTATTTGTTTTCATGGCACATTATTTTACATTTTTTCATGATTGCACCATTAGGATTTAGTGCAGCTTCGTATTTTTATTAAATAATAATAACTAAAAAATTAAATTTAAAAATTTAAAAAATATGCCTAGATCAAAGTTTGATCTAGGTCAGTGCCAGGGTTAGTGTTAAGGTCAAGGTCAGGGTCAAAGGTCAAGGGCAGAGTAAAAGATCATGGTCAGGGTCAAAGGTCAGGGTCGCTTTGCTTTTTAGACAGCTTTTTTTTAAATTTGTTTTAGAGTTCAAAATACTTTACATAGTAGTGTTAGTGTATTTTAGGTATGATAAAAAAAAGTGAAATGTGCAGTATTATTTTCAGACCGTACTATGGGTACATACAACAACCAACATACACATATGTGGTATCACTGCAATTGTCAGAAGTAGGAGAATTTATATTGAGTTGTTCTTTGGTGGAAGGTTATGGTAGTACCAAAAAATATACAGCTAAATTTGAAAGAAAAATATATTTTTTTACTATTTTGGGCAAGTTTTCCTTTTAAAAAAATACCATTTACCACCAAGTGAAAGCCCAATTTATCCTGAAAAAAAAAAAAACAAGGTATTATCCACGTGGAGGCACAAAGTAGTTGTGATGACATGTACAGTTTTTCTAACACATGTCAAAGTTGCACAATTCTGCTTAGGCATTTAGATTTGTTTTATCCTTAGGCTAGAAGGGGTTAAAACACCCCCACCACACACACGTAACACCCCACACACACACAAACTACAGTGTGCCAACACTCTAAGGACCTATTCAGGTGAGCACACATGGTGCACATAACACACATGATCTGATCTGCATTGTGCTCAAGTGCTGCAATACATTGTTACAATGCATTACAGTGCTCAATTTGTTTATTTTTTCATTTTTTACAATTAACCACTTGCCGACCAGTCACTGGGACT
This sequence comes from Pelophylax lessonae, assembly GCF_965119305.1. Lineage (NCBI taxonomy): Eukaryota > Metazoa > Chordata > Amphibia > Anura > Ranidae > Pelophylax > Pelophylax lessonae. The sequence continues at coordinate 305,858,164 of NC_138772.1, read as the reverse complement.
GTACTGAGGCAAAGTGGCTTGATTCCGTCCAGCGACGTAGACTTACGTCGCTGGACTCCTCCCCCTGTAGGCGGCGATCACGCTGTTTTCAGTCACAGCGGGAGTCGGGCCAGGGGAGGAGAGGCGGCGATCACCGCTGCTCTTCCCCGATCGCCGGGGAATCGAGTTCGGAGATCCGCCTACTTGTGTAAACAGAGCGGGCGGATCTCCTAAGTGACAAACAGTGACAGATTGCAGTGTTCAGCATAGCTGAACATGCGATCTGTCCCTGTGTCACTCATTCACCTCCCCCCACACACGTCAGTAAGCACCAGGCATACATTAACCCCTCCCTCTCCAATAAAATTAACCCCTTCATTGCCAGTGTCATTTTTACAGTAACAGTGCATATTTATAGCACTGATTACTGTAGAAATGTCACTGGTACCCCCAAAAGTGTCAAAAATTTCAGTCAAGGGTCCGATCTGTCCGCCGCAATGTTGCAGTCCCGCAAAAAAAAATCGCAGATCGCCGCCAATACTCGTTAAAAAAAAAAAAAACAAAAATGACAAAAATCTTTCCCTTAGTTAGTAAACGCAATAACTTTTGCGCAAACCAATAAAAATACGCTTATTGTGATTTTTTTTTTTACCAAACATAGGTAGCAGAAAACAAATTGGCCAAAAATTAAAAAAAAATTAGATTTTTACATTTTTTTGGGGGGGAATTTCATATAAAAAAATGTTAAAAATATTGTTATTTTTTCAAAATAAATGCTTTTTTTTTGTTTATAGCGCAAAAAGTAAAAATCGCACAGGTGATCAAATACCACCAAAAGAAAGTTTTGTTTGTGGGAAAAAAAGGACGTAAATTTCATTTGGGTATGGCATCGCACGACCGCGCAATTGTCAGTTAAAGTTGCATAGTGCCGAATCGCAAAAAGTGGCCTGGACATAAGACAGTAAATTCCTCCGGTGGTAAAGTGGTTAAATTAATTTATGCATATACATTATATTAATTCAATCCTATCTCATTCAATGAGGGCATGTTGCTGTGTATTGTATTTTATCACATATCATTTTTATCACACACGCTCCACTGCAGTGCCACATGGCACTGTGATTGGGTGTTAGCACAATGCAAAGGTGTGAAAACAACTTTCAGAGCAGCTATGTACAGTTTTGCATATCTCGTTTTACAAAACAGGCACATTTACTTTTAGGTTTAGTAGATATTTAGTAAATTATTTTGTACTTGTGAGCTCTAATAATGATTTTAGTGTATATAAAGTTAAAAATATTGTTTTTGATAAACATTTGCGCAACTATCATGAGACCTATAAAACCATTATCACCATCTTTTTATTCTAGCAGTCCTATGATTTCAGAAGATGTATGTTTTTTTTTTTTTTTGTTTTTTTTACAAGCCTTTAAATGTGTATAGTAAGTGGAACATAATAACCTCCAGAATTAAAGAGTGAGCTACTTACAATCTTGCCTACCTTTGGATTTTCACATATTTCATGAAAAGGCACAATTTTAGGTTTACAAATATTTATAATTTATTAAATATATAGTTTTAGCTTTTAAATTTAGTAGGAATTTAGTAGGAATTTTTTTAAATTTCAACTATTCTGGGACCTACATAATCAGTGACACCATATTTATTTTTTAAAGTGAACAATTGCAACAATGGTCTGGCTATCTAAGGTTTCAAGTGGAGTACAAGGTCTAGTGGTGAAAGGGTTAAAGGTCATACAACACATTCAGTTTTTAAAAAATGTGTCACTGCAAACTTGAACTTTTGGGATTTGTCTAAAGCCCATGTCTTATTTTTGTGTACCCTTTTGAAAGGAAATATCCTAGGTCAATTTACTCTCAATACTTGTTTTCACAACCCTAGTAGTAAACTGAAGCTTTGAATAGATAAGTATGATAATGAAAATAGTGAAATAAAACCATGACACTAGTTGCGCACAACACCAATAAATAAAATGAAAGCAATCCTCAATAAATCAAATAATGGTGCATCAATAAACTATGCCCAGAAAATAAGTCCACAATATGAATGTTGGATATGGAATCCAAAAAACTAAATATACTGTGAATAAATGTGAGTCCAAAAAATGGGGTCCAGTGGGGTCCCTCTGTTATATGTTTTTTCCACATGGTTTGGAGCTAAGGATTATCCCCCAACCTTCTGGTTAATATGAGGACGGCTGTCTGCATTGCCTTGGTGGAACACCACAGCCAACAGTAATATACACAGCAAAATTTGCCTTATTCACGACAGTGGTAGGCAACAAATGAGGATGAGTTGCTAATTTGACGGGTGTGGAGCACATTGGTGGTGGATCTAATTTGGGTTTCACCATATTAGATCCACCACCAATATGGATTGCTTTCATTTTATTTATTGGTGTTGTGCGCAACTAGTGTCATGGTTTTCTTTCACTATTTTCATTATTGTTTTATTTTAGTTGCGGCACACAATATCTGCAGAAAGGGTGAATAGAAAAGGACATTTTCACTTGTAAAATAATTTTCCCTTAGCTTAGTGAATGAGGTGAGGCTCTGCTGACTTGCATATGATTGGATATTCTTTGTATATTGAATTTGTACTACATTCACTAAGCAAAGTCAAAATTCCCTTGCAAAGTTGCACAGCTTTTTGGCTTTTAATAAATTGAACCCATAGTATCAAAATTAATGGAAAGTTTTACCGCCCACTCATTTAGGTCATAGCTGATGACATTTGGTATTTTTCGGTAATGTCTAAAATCTTTTTCAAAACATAACACCAATGACATCAATGTTATAGTGGTGCAAATTGACAATTGGCCTTACTCCGAAGGGAAATATTTAATTCTTTAATTATTGTGAGCTGCAGTAGGGTATGGATAATCCCACTTGTATAAAGACTATTTGTATAGTGACTGATCAATGCATGCTTGATTGATCAGTGTGTGGATTTTAATTATTTATTATTGGATGGATAATTGCTTCATTATAATTTTACATCACTAGGTTCATGTACCCATGTTTTAGTCTTTTTTTTACATCTGTAAATATGTTCATGCTAATAACAAATGATCTACAACAAAATAGTTACCAAGTTGGTCAGGAGAATCAAGGGCATGGGTTGGTTTATAATCTTATTTACAAACCCACTACTAACCCCAAAAAAATGTTGACTTAAAGGTCATTTTAACTTATTACTTGTACAATTGCTATAGATTCTCAATCAGTACGTTTATAATGTCCAAACTATACAAAAATTACATGTACTGCCATTACACATAATGAGGTATCCAGTAGGGAAAACCACAATCAGTGCTGATTTGATTGAACAGTAAATAAATGAAAGCAAGTGATTTGTTCAAAATAATATAGCTAGTTGTGCATGTCAAATAGTTGGAACATTGGAAAGCTGCATGTGGGTTTTCTCCATTAAATATAAAAAAAAAAAACTATCACCTTTTAGAAAAAAAAAAAAAAATAAATAAAAAATAATACACTCTAAGAAATTCTTGATTAGTAGAGAGCCTCCTACAGAATATGTAAAATTATCACCAATAGCTGAAGCAGCATGAAAAATATGGCAATGAATTTAATATTATTGTAAAAGCACCTGGGATTGGAAAACACTTTACTATGTGTTATTCAAAAACATTCATGTTAGAGACTAAGGGCCTGATCTATCAACTTAATATATGTGATGCTGCTTGCAAAATGTGATTTATTTTACAATATCATCATATGTTATCATAGCACTTGATTTGTAAAAGAATAACTCAAAGCCACAACTTATCTATTTTTCACATTTTAACTGCGCTGATTAGAAACAAAATTGGTGTGGTTGTGTTTAAAGAGGACCTGAACTGTAGACTCTGTTCCTGACTAAGTGACATCACCAAATCTCACTCTAAATCGTGGGAGATGAGTAGACAGAGGCAACGTTTCTTAGATTATATCACACTGTGTATATAAAACTACAAGTTTCATACCACATTAAATATACTGCTTTTTAAACAGGGCTTCCTGGGCTGGGAAAATTGCACACTTGTTCATAATGCCTCATGTGCTGTACTTCCTCTGTACACTCCCTGTGCCCATATTATCGACTCAATTGTCCACGCTACAAAGACTCATCAACACCTTCATTAGGGAAGGCAAACATCCTAGAATAAAGCATTCCACTATGTGTTTAGCTACATCCAAAGCAGCATTGGGAGTACCAGACATTAAGAAATTCTATAAAGCCATCATTCCGAGCCAGGCTAAACACTGGTGGTCCCTATCGGAACACCCCTCATGGGTCCAAATAGAAGAAACTTCTCTGGGCCACTCTCCCAGATCTCTTTGTGCCACTCTCTGGCTGCACTACAATCTGCATCATTACTTTCTTAACACAGTAAATGCCATGATCAAAGACTGGAAATCATGCTGCCAACGTGCCAAGGGACTATCGCCACAAGTTCTGAAGTGCTTCCCTCTCTCCTCCCTAGGTCTTGTATGCACAGACCTATCCACCTCAACATGGTCAGAAGCTGGGATGTTATGCATGGAGGACTTATACGATAAGAGGGTCTTGCGCATATTTCAGGATCTCCACTCGCAATATCAGATACCCAACAGTGAATTCTACAAATTCCTCTGGATACACCATGCCCTACAAAAAGTTACATGGCCAGACAACACACTCACCGCTGATATTATAAAAGGTTTTTGGAAAAAAATTAATACGCTAATGAAGGGATTTCACACATTTAGAAGGCGCTGAATTTTGCACAAAACCATACTAAACTACCTTCCATGACCAAATGGGAAAAACTCCTCAATTTCTTAGCAGATGTTAAAACATGGCACTTTGCTGCGAAAGCCCCACTTAAATTCTCAAGATGCCTTACTCATTGGGAAACTGCAATTCCTACACCACTGGTATCAGACAGCGGAAAAACTTGCCCACTTCTCTTTCTCACATTCTGCCACCTGCTGGAGAGGATGTGGTGAAATAGGATCTACCATCCATATCTGGTGGGCTTATCCATTAATTGTCCCTTTTAGGAATAAGGTGCAATCCCCAATTGGAAAAATGACAAGAATCAGCAATACGCTTACCACTCAACAAGAGTTGTTAGGTCTAGAGCTAGATAAGTGGCCCTGGGACTGGGTCGCATGTATCTAAAGATCCAATGCTGTCATATTAAACGGAAACATAAGAACATAAAAAGTCCATAAAACATTGCAGGTTGTGAGGGATGCAGATTAATGGGTCAGCAGATTCTTCACCCAAGTGCTTGATGGGATATAAACGTGACAGACCCAGCCATCACACACTGACTCTTACCGGATGGTTAAAGAGATACAGCAGTAAGCAGTTAAGGGACCGCTAAGACCCCATTCACAGGAACCAGGCACCCCAGGGACATCCACTGTATATAATCACCACCTCTAACCTCCAAACTTGATTACAGAAATACACATAACATGAAAAAGCCCGATCCTCTTGTGGTATCTTGGTGGACCAACAACCTCATAGATAAGGGGAGACACCAAAAGGAAACAGGCCCATAGTACAGTATCCTCAATAAATTTAATTGATAAGAATTAAGGCATGCAATCACCAAATGTAGAAATATAAGAAGCATATATAAACACAAGCTCTGGACAGCGTTCCTCCGGTGATAACCAAGAACATGGCCGACCATCGACTTCCGGGTGTGACGTAGGTGACGCCTGGCACCAAGCAATTTTTTTTTCCCACAACCTGCAATTTTATATGGACATTTTATGTTCTTATGTTTCCGTGTGGTTAATAACTAGTGCTACTCATATGCTTATATAAATCCTCTTAAACTATCCAGTGTTTTTTGAGCTAGCTGCTGGTGTCCTATAGGGGCGCGGGGTATTTTGTTGTTTTACTGTCATATTAAATGCCATATTATCTTTGTACTCTGAAAACCTTTGAATAAAACTTGAAGTGAAGAAAAATACATATATACTGTTTTTTTTCAGGAGCAATTCAAGAAAAAGTTAAATGTTTCAATGTGCTTAGGCACAATTATTATTCCTAGACTGTCCCTTTAAGACAGCAAATATTCATAATTTAAAGGAAAAATTACCAGAATCCGTAATACGCTTATCCCTCAACAAGCATTATTAGGTCTAGAGCTAGATACGCGGCCCTGACACTGGGTCGCATGTTTCTAAAGAACCAATGTTGTCATTCTAAATGCCATATTGTCTTTGTACTCTGAAAACCTTTGAATAAAACTTGAAGTGAAAAAAAATGTGTATATATATATATATATATATATATATATATATATATATATATATATATATATATATACTGTTTTTTTTCCATGAGCCATTCAAGAAAAAATTCAAATGTTTCAATGTGCTTAGGCACAATTAATATTCCCAGACTGTCCCTTTAAGATAGTAAATATTCATAATTTAAGTTCAGGTCCATTTTAAGAAAATGAATATAATTTATTTTGCTCTTACTTAAGTTTAAATTATATTTAGGTCTTTAGAGTGCTGACTAAAACATAACAAATGAGGCATGTCACTTACATCAACATTATTGCAAGGTCCAGTAGCACTAAATATTTTATCTTTCTAAATTATCTACCATATGTTTTGTGTTAACGAGCCATCCAACATTTCATTGTATTTTTCCATGAGACAAAATTATAAGCACGAAGAGAAAAATTAAGCTATGCATTTCTGTGTCTTTTTAATGTTAAGTTAGTACTTAAAGTGTATCTTCAGTAAAAAAGTTATTATAGATATTATATGTTTAAACATTTGTTGTTTTTTAAATGGAGTATGAATATGAGGTTTTGGATTCTATCCAGAAAAAAAAGCCATTAGGGCTAGAATTCCAATATAATGATAAAAATGCAATACTGTAGGACACAAACCTTAAAGATATGATTCTGGAAAAACAGATTCAAAATGCACCCTGTAATATATTTGAACTAAGCAAGCTGTGAGTATTAAAAAAGGAGCAAGTAAAAGAACAACGTGCCAATACCTACCCATGTCATAAGGGTACGTTTTCACTACCTAAGGGGCTCACGGAGGTGTGGTGGTGGTGTTCACCATCTGCTCCTAAAGTTGTGACAAATGCAAAAAGGATCTCATAGTACACAATTGGGACTTTATGTGATTATTTTTATATGCATATGTGAAGTGACTACCTTGCTTAGGACTCTTGCATTTGACGTGCAGTACCAATCTGTGGTTTTGTGTTACTTTGGTTGAATATAGGGCTCAAGGAGAGCAGCCCTGAAGCGCTGCTAGTGCATATGTGGGACTTTTAGTTTTATATACGCACCTAGTTTAAGGTGTGAGTATTGATTTGTTTACTGTGGGATTTGGCAATGTTTTTTTTTTTTTTAATCAAAAACAAAGTTTATTAAACTGTGCAATATGCAATATATGCTCAACAGGAGTACAAAATACCTAAAAAAAAAAGAAGTATAACATACATGGCAGGAGATGCAGTTCAGTGTAGGCATCAGAGAAATAAAATATCCAAATGAGCAACAAATATAAAAAAAATAAAAGAAATAAAACCAAAAGAAAACCCAAAATGTCTGGTGTGGTTCAAACAAGGTAAAAGGAAAAGGCACTGAATAGCATCTCATGTAAGAATTTCAGCATAGATTTATCCAGCTCCAAGTCCGGAGAGAGACTCAAAAGACATTGCCGAGGATCCAGTGAAACTGGGGAGCCCATCTGGTCATGTAGGAATTGCACCACCTGTTCCCAAAAACAGTTAACACGCGGGCAATGCCAAATAAGATGCTCAAAGGTTCCAGCAGATAGAAGGCACTTGGGGCAATCTGGACTCCGAGAGGGATTAAACTTAAACAACCTAACCGATGTAAGATAAGCCCTATGAAGGATGTAGATTTGCGTAAGCCTGTCTGACATTTTAGGAGACTCCAACTTGCCCACCTCCAACACCTCACTCCAATCCCATCATCCATCTCCCCAGCGTCTTCCTCCCAAAGAGGTTTAAGGGAAAACACCAGTTGCGTAGCCGAGGGGTAATTAACATGTCATAGAAGATAGAAATCAGTTTCTGCGGTTCACTCCCCTTCAGAACGAGGAGAACATCCAGGGGTTGTAACAGGGGGTAAGCCCCATCAAGTTGGGCACGGAGCGCATGTCGCAAGTTGTAGATACCTAAAAAACATATAGTTCGGTAAACAAAATTCAGCTTTCAAGAGATCAAACGTTTTAAGATTGCCACCGTTTAGGACTTGGGACAGCTGATAAATACCGTGAGGGATCCAAACACTTGGGTCAGGGAGGTGCAACAGCTCCCCCAGATGTCTGTTATACTACAAGGGTGTATCCTCATGTAAAGGGGAGCAATTTAGTTTCGCGCCTGCCAAGTCCCGAATCCTCTTGCCATGAAAAGGAAGAGCTAGTCTGGGGAACTGCCAGTAGAACCCCCAAGACCTCTCAAGATATCGCAAAAGGAATGAGGGAAGTGGCCAGCAGAATCCCTACAAACCAGAGCTTGATACCATTGCTTATCAACTTTATCAAAGTAGTACATGTGGGATAGCTGGGCCGCAATATAGTACAGGCCAAGATCAGGGACCGCCAGTCCCCCCAACGCCGCAGGACAATTCAAGACCCTCCACGACAACTTGTGCCTGGTGGGCCCCCAAAAAAAGGATTTCAGGGGAGTGCCACAGGACATACAAAATTTTCGGAAGTAGCACCATCTTAACAAAGCCAATATGACCCATTACACCCAGTGGTAATTTAGCTCATACCTGCGTCTTGCTTTTAAGTAACGGGATAAGAGGCTCCACATTTAACTGAATAAAATTGGACAGGTCCCTTGACACCCGGACCCCCAAATAGCCAAGCGAGCTAACCCTCTGTAGCGGTAAGGAGGACTGCTCCACCGGAGGAGGAAAAATATCAATGGGAAGGATCTGGGACTTATCCCAATTAATTTTGAGGCCCGATAAGACCCCAAAATGCTCAATAATTTGAAGGGCAAGTCCGAGTAAAGGCCCAGAATCAGCGAGGTACGGAATCATATCATCGTCCAATTTTCTCCACCAGATCACCAGAGCGCAATCCCTGGACACCAGGGTGGGCCTTTAGGGCCATGGCCAATGGATCCACAGCTAAGGCATACAACAGGGGCGAAATGGGGCAGCCCTGATGCGTCCCCCTAGACCTTTGCCTGTGGAGCATTATATACTATAGTGAGCCACTTAATAAATTTAGGGCCGAAGCCAAAGCAGCGAAGACACTGCCACAGGTACGGCCATTCAACTGAGCCAAAAGCCTTGGTTGCATCTAAAGACACTACCACCCTGGTGCCGATCCGCATGTGAGAAGCTTGAAGATTCATATACAAATGCCGGGTGTTAAAAGCGGTATTGTTAGCAGGCATGAACCCAGTTTGATCTGGATGCATGAGCAAAAGAATCACCTTATTTAATCTCAATGCCAAAATCTTGGCCAAGACCTTGACATCCGTTTGCAGCAGTGGTATTGGTCTGTACGACACCAGCTGATGGGGATCCTTGCCCGGCTTGGGTATGAGCACAATGAGTGCATCTCTCATAGACTCCGGTAGAACATTCACCTTGAAGGCCGCCTGATATAGCTCTAGAAGTTTAGGGACTAGCGGATCAGAGAATTCCTGATAAAACTCAATCGGCAAGCCGTCTGACCCAGGGGCTTTAGATCTAGCAAAGTGGGACATCGCCGTCACAATATCCTCCTCCGAGATAGGTGCCTCCAACATCTGAACTTGCGAAGCAGAGAGCGTGGGAAAAGTAAGTTCACCTAAGAAATCACATAACAGTGGAAGAGAGTAGTCCGCTTTACAGGCATATACCTCACTAAAAAACGTGACAAAATGGGTAGTCACTGCCTCCGATTCCATAAGGAGGCCACGGGCCTGGGAATGCAACATTATAACCACAGGGGGCCTAGAGTCAAGGTGGACCAGATAGGCCAAAAGCCTACCCGGTCGTTCCCCCTGCTCAAACAACCATTGTTTAGCAAAAAACATTTGGCGCCTGGCTTTTTCAAAGCATAATCGGTAAGTCAACCGAGTCTGAAGTTTGAGATCCGCCAGTGTGTCAGGCGTGGGGTCCGCCACATAATGGTCCTCTAGGGCGCAGAGGCGATCCATCACCTGGGAATACGATACCTCAGAGGAGCGCTTATGTCTGTTGATGCGTTCACTCAAGAGAAGCCGGTCGTGATTCTTGAACATTTCATACACTAGCAAGGGAGAGGCCGTATCCACATTAGAGCTGAAGAAAAATCACCACTCATCTGCCAGATTACCAAGATCCGGCAGAAGGGATAACCAAAAGGGGTTCAGCCTCCAAGAAGGGATGGGGGGTGTTACACACCGATGGAAAGCAACCCAATAGTGGTCGGAGAGAATGCACGGGTTGAATCCCACATCCTGCAGCCTGGGGAGGAGATGCTGGGAGACAAGGACTAGATCAATTCAGGACATGGAGGAGTGAGGTGTAGAGAAGCAGGAGTAGGCCCTACGGGTGGGATAGAGGTGCCTCCAGGTATCCACAAGTGGAAAATAAGTCAGTAACCATGCAAAACGAGTCTCATGGAGAGGGTAAGATACCCCACCAGGCTGTCCCAGCCTATCCAAGCCAGGGTTCGGCATCATGTTAAAATCACCCACCCAGATGGCCGGGAAAGTCGGGTGGCAGGATATAAAAGAAAATCCCTCCACCAGTACAGTAGAGCTATAAGGAGGGGGCACCTACCAAGCTAAAATCAATACAGGTGAGTTATCAATATGAGCGCATAGAAACACATACCGACCCTGAGGGTCCAATTCAACCAACTGTAACACAAAAGATACGGATTTGGAACCCAGTACAGACACCCCTCTGGAGTAGGAAGTGTGATTAGAGTGATATGCCCAGCTGAGCCATGGACGTTTGAGCGTCTGCTGTAAGGAGCAGACAACGTGGGTTTCCACCAATACAACAATATCAGTGTGTTGGCACTTTTAAAAAGGCAATACGGCCATGCTCTTCACCCTATACCCAAGTCCCCAGACATTCCAGGTCAAAAAAGTAAGGAACGCCATCCAGAGGGGGCAAAACATAAAAAGAAAGGAGTGCAGTAGGCAGCAGTAATAAGACATTTGCAGGATCCTAAGACACACAGCATAAGAAAAGACAAATGGCATAGCAATAAACCACACAGTAAGGAAAAAAACAAAAAATGCAAAACCCTAACCCACCCGTCTCTACACAGACCCCGAATTGTGCAAGCATGAGGCAAAAGACTCCATAGCCTCCCCATTAAAAAAGCAATATCAAAAATAAAAATAGGAAACAAATGGCGGGAAAAAAAAAAGAACTCCCCCAGACGGAGTCCCAAAGAGTCCTCAGGCAGGTACATTGCGACGATCCAGCCATTCCATGGCCAGGGCAGAGTCCTCAAAAAACTGGACACGGTCATCCACCTCCACCCGCAAATGTGCCGGGTACAACATAGCGTATTTAATATGAAGGACTCGCATTCGTCGCTTGACATCCTGAAAACGAGCTCTCAAACGCTGAACATCACCAGAGAAATCAGGAAACACCGCCACATGGCCATTTTGAAAAGGAATATTTCCTTTCTCCCTAGAGAGGCAAAGAATTTTGGCCCGGTCTCTGAAGTTAAGAAATTTGGCAATTAGTGTACGGGCAGGAGCTCCAAAAGGGGGGGGGGCAGGGATACAATGGGCCCGCTCCACAGAAAACATCACTGAAAATGATTCGCGGCCATAGGTTCTTGAGGAGCAAATCTTCTAGGAAGCTGGTTGAATCTGCACCCTCCACCTGCTCAGGCAAGCCAATAAACCGTAAATTGCACCTCTGCAAGCGATTCTCCATATCATCCTGCTTGGAGTGTAGTTGTTGCAGCTGGCACTGAATATCCTCTGTGGAGTGCTACAGGGGATGCAGGATATCCTCAGCATGGCTGATGCGGGTCTCTGCTTCAGTGACTCAATCCCGCAATTTAGACATGTCTTGCCTGATGAGGGAGATATCTATCTTAACCTCGTCTATTTTAGCAGTGAGGGTACTCTGGCACAGGGATATAGCTTCCAATACCTTAGTTGTGTCAACCGCCGCGCGCTCTGCTGCAGAGGAGGATCCGGCGCCATCTTTAGCCTGTATGGTCGAGTCTTGGCGGCGAAACCTGGAAAGCTGAGAGCTGCCTTCCACGGCTTTCTTGGGTGGCGACCTGAGTCCCGGAGGGTCAGCGGGTCACGGGGAATCAGCATGGGTGAGTAATACCAGATAAACGGCAGCAGGATAGATAAACCAAAGACTGGGTAGACAGAGCTCACACCACTAGCGTCTTATCCCATCAGGCTCCAGGCCACGCCCCGAGGGTTTGGCAATGTTTAAAGGTATTTATCACTATACATTTTATAACAGGGGGTTCTAGAATGTAAAAAGCTTGTCTGGAACACCCAAACACACAGAGTTACAGCCTATGGCAGGGAAATATTGCTGTTGGAGTATCACTGTCTAAGACATATAAGAAACCAAGGCCTGACTCAGATCACCAGGCTCCATGTACAACACAATATCACTTTTGGCTTGAAGGACACTTGAAATATTAACTACAAAAATTAAAGCCATATGGTTTTTAAAAGCAACAGCTGCAAGTGGCTTTGGAATGTTGGATGTCACTCTATTTTAAAGAGGTAGATTTTTAATTTATTACAGTGCTTTAAAAAGATGATCAGAGGTGTACTGGCTGGTCTCACTAACTAGGAATGTATTTTATATAGTTTATAGTATAGTTTATATCCTAAATTTTCCTGTTTCGAATGTCATTAATAGCCTAAAGCTCAACTACAATCAAAACATTTTTGCTATTTGTGTCCCACAAATAGCAGTACAGGAATAGCCATAAAGATGCTATTCTTCAAACAATGGGGAAGAGATAAAATGTTTAATGTGTTTTAATTGCTGTATGCATCCATGTTTTGGTGTCCTGGTGCCAGAAAGGCAGCAATAAAACTTAACAGCAATTTTTATTTTTCCCAATCTATCCAAAAATAAAAACAAGTTTGGACTAGTTTAAAAATTATGGGGTTGATTTTCTAAAGGCAAATAGACCGATCACTTTGCAAAGGAGTATTTCTATACCTTAGTGAATGAGGTGAAGTTCTGACTTACATCATCCAAGCATATGCAAAAATAAAGTTTTTTTTTTTATTTTACATGCACATGATTTGGTTTTCTTTACAACATTCACTAAAGCCGGCCATGTACGGAGCAATTTCTCCATGGATGGAGCAAAACCACTGAATTACCCCATCAACACAGTCAGTGTTGATGGGGGAATGCCTTCCATAGAGCCATTGTGTTTTCCTGGCTGAGGGGGGGGGGGGGGGGGCGGGGAGGGGGGTTCATCCCTGCCAGGAGAACACAGTGATTATTGCTAGCAGCAATAACAGCTGCTAGTGATAATCGCATATACAATCCAGCAGGCTGGTTGTATCCAAGTTGACCGATCAGTCATCAGTAGTCATCAGTTCCCCCACAATTCATAAAATTCTGCTCAAGAGAGAACAAAATGATGATAGAAATTGAACACACCCCAACACAAAAGTATATACTGTATTTAAAATAATTTATTGAACACTATAATTTAATAGAAAAAGGGAGTCATTGGCTAAAACACAGTGATTATTACTGATCACAACTCCCTATATAATCGCCTTGTGTCAACAAAATACAAACATATTAAAAACAAACACAGCGATAGATTAGACAGGATTTCTAATAAACTCACTTGACTAGTCACAATGGGAATAACCATCTGCATAGATTTATGATTAAAAATGAAATAGGATGGGCAATACCCTGCGCTGTGAGCACCTGATTTACCAACACACAGGGGTACCGCATAGATATGATAAAATCTGGGGAAGCTGGCTGGCAGTTCCTGGCCTGGCTCCCCAGGACCTGGTTATGGACCGCTTTCTACAATAACTGTGGATTTGGACTGTATGGGGGACGGGGGGGGTGGAATTTGATTATGCTGCTGATTACGATGCTGATTGGTTTGCTTCCCCGTTGGGAGTGGTTCCTGACGGGGGATTTATTTTATTATTTTTCCTGTGTATGGCCATTTTGGAAGTTTGTGTCTGTGCCTGATAATGGGAATGACGTGTATTGTGTGTATTCTGTACTGTTGGTTTTTCTTAATAAACTTGGTTTCTGATTTAAAAAAAAAAAATGAAATAGGAAAATTACCCTTAGGATCAGTGTCTTGTATGAATTTGTCATGACCATATATGGGAATCCATGTGACACATTTGATCAAGTATGGTTATCCATCTTAGGTCAATGGCATCACCTAGGAGAACCCATTATTTATATCAGATATCATATGTGGATGAGCAGTTGTCAGGCTGGTACATGTCAAAGGTTCATAAGTGGGTTGGTGGGCATAATAGATCAGTATGGATCTGCATTGCTGGGGGACTTTATTGGTGATGTATGTACATTGTGGGACATTTTTTCTTTTTTTTACTTTTTGCTTTTTGTGTGAATTAGTAGGGGGCTATATCTCGGTGCTCCCTTAAAATTAAAAGGGGTTTCCAGATTCTGATAAGACTTCTACCCACAGACTCCAACAACCACTACTTCCTCAATAAGGTTCTGATATGGAAGTTGTGGGGTGTTCATGCCATTATAATTGTGTGGCATCCTTCTTGATATCCATACCAGACCCTAATTAAGAATAAGGATCTGGTATGTTTTTTTTTTTTTTTACTTCAGGCTTCCATACACCGGGGCTGAATAACAGATGCCGGCCGATAAAGGACAATGTTCGGCCCATATGTACATGGCTTTACACTCTTTAGTGTTGATTTCTAATATCTGTTTCTTGAGTATGACATATTGTTTTAACTCTATCATAATTGACATTATTGACATTTTTGCCCACTTGGTGGGACTGTATAATATGTTCTTTTCAGATGGCTAATACTTAAACATAGATTTGCAATGCTAGATGCTGTATTTGTCTATTTGTTTATGTACATCTCAGTTCTGTACTGCAATGTGAGCGTTTCTGGAATCTATATGCCTAAATTTGTTTATTAAAAGTTATTCCTGAATGTAAAAAAAAAAGTATTTCATCTTACAATTAAAAAAAAACAAAAAACTATTAGGTTCACACATGATGCATAACTTGTACAGTTTATTAGATTATTTTAAAGTTTTTGCTATATGATTAAAGACAGGATAACAATTTATTTTGTTAGAAGCACAATACAAAATAATAATAATAAACTAGATACAATTTAGGATCATCAAAAGAAATTAAGCCAATTAAGCAAACAGAGCCAAATTTTTAAAATGAATACTTAATCACACTGCTTTAATTAGATTATACCATTGCATTTTCCTTTGGCAAGGAATGTGGTCCACATTTTTAGCTTCTGATGCCCACCAGGTAACTCAAAAATATAAGGTCTAAGGTCCACATCACTTTGCTGGATAAAATAAATTGGTATAATTTATTCTATGTGGTATAATGAGGCGCTATTACCTCTATTTAAGCACACACCTAAATTGACGGTGAAATTACCCCAATTTTTCACACTTTAAAGGTAGGCATTTCACATATACAATAATTTATTCTTTAACCACTTAAGGACCGCCTGCCGCAGTTATACTGCGCAGGCAGCCCCTCCTGCGCGAACTGACATGGGTATATGTTGGTTTCGCACCTGCAGCTAGGGGGCGAGCGCGCACCAACGGAGGCACTCTCCCACCCCCACTCGGGGACTCCGATGCATGGGGCAGGTGGCTCCAATTGCTGCCTGATACCTGCGATTTTTCCCTGCTGAGAGAGAAGAACCCCTTCCCTGCCAGTGTAATTATTACAGTAAAAGTGTATATTTTTTAGCACTGATTACTGTAGTAATGTCACTGGTCCCCCCAAAAGTGCCAAAAATAAAAATTAGGGGTCCGATCTGTCCACCGAAATATCGCAACCAAAATACGCTTATTGTGATTTTTTTTACCAAAAATATTACAAAAAAATTTTGATTTTTAAATTTTTTTGGGGGGGAATGTTACATAGCAGAAAGTGAAAAATATTTTTTTTTTCAGAATTTTCGCTCTTTTTTTTCATAGCTCAAAAAATAAAAATTGCACTTTTTGTTTACAAGTTAAAATCAGTATTTTTCCTAGAAAACTACTTAGAAACCCCAAACATTCTATATATTTTTTTAGCAAAGACTCTGGAGAATCAAAAGGCAATATTTTTTGTCACGTGGTATTTGCGCAGCGGTCTTTAAAACACCATTTTTTGGGAAAAATTACAAAAAAATCACATTTCACTGCATTTAAAAAAAAACTAAACAGTAAAGTTAGCCCATTTGCGCACACCCGTGGAATGGCGACAAATTACGGTCATTAGAAATCTCAATAGCTGATGCTTTAAAAATTTTTAACGGTGCCAGTTTAGAGTCAGAGTGTAACTCTTTTTTTTAAACTATTGCTCACGCTCTGGCGATCGTGGCAATACCTCACATGTGTGGTTTGAACAGTGATTTCATTTGCGGCTCGACTTCCGTATATGTTTTCTTTCGTGCGCGAGCTAACGGTGACGGGGGGGCGGCTAAATTTTTTTTTTCCTATTTATTTTATTTTTTTTTAACTTTATCACAGGTTTTTAAGAAAAAATAAAAATCTGATCACTTTTATTGCTGTCAAGAGCAATGTAAACATCCCTTGTGACACCAATATGCAGTGGCAGGTACTCTTTATGGAGGGATCGAGGGTCTAAAAGACCCTAGACCCCTCCACTACACTTCCATGTATTCAAAACGCCGAAAACTGCATTTTTGAATACAGTCGTTTTTTGAAACTGCCGCCTTTTGCAGCAGAGTAACCCGGACGTGACTTCATGGACGCCGCCTCCGGGTTACGTCATCGGAGACCCAATTAAAGCTGCTTCCAGCGTAGATCGGGACTCCATCCAGCCGGCGGACGTGCTGGCTGGTTGCTCGGGTCTCCCGGTGGGACGGGAGACCCGGGCAGAGCGACGGAAGGTGGCGAGGGGGGGGGGACGTCCCCTCCCGTTCACCCTGGTAACGATCGATCTGCTCCCAAGCCGCATCAGTCATTACCGCCGGAAAGCCGACAGCCGGCTCTAAACTACGGTACCGAGCTGGTGCCTCTAGCTAGAGGCATCATCCCGGTATAACACCGCAAAGTTAGCCAACGTAAATATACGTTACTTTGCGGTAAGTGGTTAAGGGGGCAAATCCTTCCGGTCCAGAAGTGGTTAATTGCATATAAATACTACTGCAGCGCTGCAAACAATATGAAATCAAATAAGTACAAGTAAAAAGCATTGAAAAATATACTCAATAGTTTTGATTAACCAATGAAAAACAAAAAATGTAGCGATAAAACAAATAAAGTCCAAGGTGTATTAGAGCTGCAGTAGAGTGTGCATGCTCCCGGCACCAGTCATGCACTGACTAAGCTCCACACGTCTCCAATCTTAAAAGCTTAAAAAAAGCCATTAGAGGTGCACTGGCCAGCTTCTTAGCAGCTATCCCTGAAGCAGGAATGGAAATGTAGATGCTGTAGAATATTGAAGAAGCTCTTTCAACCATTTACAGTTCCTGTTACACTAATGATGTTGATTTAGTATTCTTCACATACTAAGAGGATCTCCCCTTCACGAGACTGAATAGTTTCCAGATCAGGGAATTTTATTTTATTATTACCTGTGGTATGCTCAGTATGCTGGTCCCGCCCATTTAAAATTATGTGAGAGTTGGGCCGGAGCGGTAGTGTATGCCACGCTTAGTGGACTTGCCTCTATCTTGTGTTTGGAGGCAACTTGAAGTCATGACTTGGGGTCTTGGCTCCCCTGACAAGATACGATTTTGCAGTTTATGTGCTCTTTTTCGATTGTGTTTTATAATATGTTCACTTATGAGATTGTCAAGGATGTGCAGTCTTCTCCTGTTAACTTTCTTTTTCTTTTCTCTCTTCAAGTCTTTCTTTCCTCCAATGCACCCCTTCTCCAGGATGGCTTCCAATCCGACAGGTCGGGCAGTCCAGAACATGGTCTTTGAATCTTCTAACAGGCAAGTGCAATCCTCTAAACCAGTGGTTCTGAACCTTCCTAATGCCACAACCCTTTAATAGAGTTCCTTTGGAAAAAAAAAAATAGAGTTCCTCATGTTGTGGTGACCCCCAACCATAAGTCCCGGTTCACACTAGGGAACCGTAGGTCGCCTTCCATAGGGAAGCTGCGGACCCGTTCTAATAGGAGCGACACAAGTCGCTCTGACTTAGAAAAAGGGTCCGGAGCTTCTTTGGGGTGACCCGGAGCGACCGTCATAGACTTCAATGTTATGAAGTCCGTGGCGGCCGCTCCGAGGTCGCGGCGCGCTGCTCGCACCGCGACCTCGGAGGTCGCCCCTGGAAGTAGCGTCGCCTGTATGTGAACAGGCACTTAAATTATTTTCGTTGCTACTTCATAACTGTAATTTTGCTACTGTTATGAATCGTAATGTAAATATCTGATATGCAGGATGTATTTTCATTGTTACAAATTAAACATAATTAAAGCATAGTGATTAATTACAAAAAACAATATGTAATTATATATATTATTATATTATATTATATATTATATTATTATTATTATAAAAATCACTTCAGTAATACAAAATATGATACATAGCATAGTTCAGTCAATACAGTTCATTAAAGTTTTCTATGATTTACCATTCTCTGTGTTGTTTTTTTTACATACCTGTTACTATCACAAGGGGGCAGTATTCACATCAACCACAACTGAATATAAAAAGACCGATCAGCATCCAGATTAAGTTCCCATGGTACAGATTTTTTTTTTTTTTTGCAGTAGTTGATGATTTTACAGTACATGATTTTTACATTTACCCAGTAATTATAATTCATGAAGTGTCGCTTTACCTCAAATACTGCTGCTTTCTACACAGTAGCTGCTCTCTACACATGTGTGACTGGTCCACAAAAGTACATTATGGCGCCAACCCTGTCACATACACCTGTATTTGTACGGGGTGTATGTGATGGGGTTGGGGCGATGGTGTTATCACGCCGGGTACTCGTATGTGGGCATATCTGCATGTGGCCGGACCCGCTTGGAGATGGATAGAGGAGCGGTGTCTCGGTTCCTAAGACCATTGGAAATATGTGTTTTTGATGGTCTTAGGCGACCCTTGTGAAATTGTCGGTCGACCCCCAAAGGGGTCATGACCCACAGTTTGAGAACTGCTGCTCTAAACCATTATGTCTAACAGGTCCTCCACCAATTATAAAATCTTAACACATAATGTGTAGTGTCTAAATTCCCCTACAAAGCAAACAACAGATTTTCAACACTATCATAAATTACAGGAGATTACAGGAGATGCATTTCTCCCTAACTTCTGCCCCGAAATACTTGAATGCAAGATACCCAACATTTTTCTTGTCAAACGGATGGGACAAGAAAAGGGGGGTGACGATATGTATAGCTAAAAGCATCCCTTTCACACTTACTACAGTCATACGCAATACGGAAGGCCATTATCTTATGGTAGCAGGGAAAATCAACAAACAGGTGGTCACATTGGTTTCCTATTATGCTCCCAATATGGGTCAGGCATGCTTCTTCCAATCTAACCCCTAAACAGAGCAGAAGATTAGTGCAATTGTTACATCGCTACAATTTTATTGACATTCGGAAGGACACCCATCCCACCTCTGGGGATTATATGTTCTATTCCTAGGTACATAAAATATATTTGCGAATTGATCACCTATTTACATTATCTCCATTTCTAATGTTCATTTCAAAGGCCAGTATCCTCCCCATGGCATGGTCAGACCATTCCTTAGTCCTAATTTCGATAACAGGTTTTTGGACTAAGCCTCAGCCCTCATCCTGGTGCTTCAACGCCTCTCTGCTAAATGACCCTATTATTTTTAAAGAAATAGAAACCACTCTCAAACAATATTTTCAAGATAATCCCTCATCGGACATCTTTCTGATTATATTACTTGGGCTGCTCATAAAGAAATCATTTGTAGAAAATTATTTCAAATTGTATCCAGAGTCAAGTGGGCACGCAAACTAATAATTAAAAAACAGGATGAGGAGCTATGGCGTTTTATGCGGGAACAAAGAAGAAATCAGCATCTTGATGTTAGAAATCAGATTGACGTGGCATGTATGGCTCTAAACTTAAGCTTCTCTACGAAAGCGGAAAAATATCTTAGATGTTCTAGACATCATTTTTTATACCATGGAAGATAAACCAAATACTTTACTAGTGAGAAAGCTCACACCTCAATCATTCACTTCAGACATGCCAAAACTCAGTTTGTGGAACAGCCAACTGACTAGGAATGGGATGAACACCCCCGTTTAGTTTGCAGTAGAACTCCCAAACAGGGGAATTGTTCTAACCCAAACAGCAAACCCGAATGATGTCTATAGGAGCCAAACAGGAAAAATCAAAATTGCCCATTTTAAAGGCTTATATGCAAGTAATTAGTCATAAAAGGAGCAGTGATTTTAATTATGCTTAACCACTTACCGCCCGCCCGCCGTCATATGACAGCGGGACGGTGCGGCTATTATCCTGGGCGGCCGTCATATGACGTCCGCCCATTCAAGCAGGGCAGGCGCGCGATCGCGGGCGCGCCGCCGTGCACTGCCGGTGTCGGCGTGTCCCCGGGACACAGCCGATCACCGGCAGGGGGGAACAGCCAATAGGCATGGCTGTTTCCCACGTGATCGGCTGTGTTCCAATGACACAGCCGATCACAATGGAGGCGCCCGGGAGATGACCGCGCATGCGCGATCGGGAGCGCGCAGCGCGGTCATGTCGGTGGCACTGTGTTCCGTAGGAACACAGCTGTCACCGGCGGTAGTAAACAGTCACTGACAGTGACTGTTTACTATGTGATCGGCTGTGAATCCATTCACAGCCGATCACAAAATGTAAACAAAGAGCAGTAACTCAGTGTTACTAGCTCTTCTCCCCTCATACAGTTTCCAGTATGAGGGGAGAAGAGCTAGAAACATTGAGTTACTGCTCTGTACCCCTGTAAAAAGTAAAAAGCACACAAATAAAGGTCCCCACACACAGTCCTCAGCCCCCCCCCCCAATGTCCCCTGTCACCCAACAGTCACCTCATCAGTGCCCAGAAATTGACACCCATAACGTTCACATGTGAGAGTAGCGATCGCAGGCAGAATAACCGCGATTCTGCCCGCGATCCAGAAATCATTGCAAATGGCGGGACGCCTGTGCGCTGCCCGTGATTTGCAATAGCACCCCAAACGCTGTGCGATGTTGCCGCCATTTCCGCCTGCCGAATCACGGTAACATCGCGCAAACATCGCATGACGCCCAAAAAAGGTACAAGAGTTTCTTTGGGGCGTCATGCGTTGTTTGCGTGATGTTACCTCGATTCGGCAGGCGGAAATCGCTGCAACATCGCACAGCGTTTGGGGTGCTATTGCAAATCACGGGCAACGCACAGGCGCCCCGCGATTTGCAATGATTTCTGGATCACGGGCAGAATCGCAGTGATTCTGCCCATGATCGCTACGCTCACATGTGAATGTAGCCTAAAGTTCACCGGTCACCAGAGACTGCCATCAGTACCGCCGTGCACCGTCACCTGTCACCCATCAGTGACCATCGCCCGTCACCTGTCACCCCATCAATCACCGTCACCTGTCACCCCATCAGTCATCGTCACCTGTCACCCCATCAGTCATTGTCACCTGTCACCCTATCAATCATCGTCACTTGACACCCCATCAGTGATCGTCACTTGTCACCCCATCAATCATCGTCACATGTCACCCCGTCAGTGATTGTCATCTGTCACCCCATCAATCATCGTCACTTGTCACCTCATCAATCATCGTCACCTGTCACCTCATCAATCATCATCACCTGTCACCCCATCAGTCATCGTCACCTGTCACCCCATCAGTCATCGTCACCTGTCACCCCATCAGTCATCGTCACCTGTCACCCCATCAGTCATCGTCACCTGTTTGCCATATACATGCAATCACTTACTGACCGCCTAACGACTATATGCGTCGGCCAGTAAAAGCTAAATACTGGGGTTATGGCAGCAGATAGCCCCCATAACCCCGGTATTTTTTGAAACGGCGGGCGGTCGGCTTTCAGATAAGGGTGGTCCCAGTGGCGGATTCACCGCGGCATTATCCTTACGGTGCAGGGGAAGAGGTGCCCCCCCCCCCTCCTGCCGCGTCCCGGACGTTTTCCCAGCTTACCGGACCCGCCGGCAGCGGGGAAAACTATCAGGTCCCGGATCCTCAGAGACAGGAAGTCGAGTGAGGGCAAGATGGCCCTCACTCAACTCTATGGTCTTGGAGGACCGGAGCTACGTCAAAAGACGTTGCCTAGCAACCGGTTTAAAGGGCCGCTTTTTTTTTTTGCTTTTTTTTTTTTCCTCTTTCAACAATTTTTTTTTTTTTTTTGCTTTTTTAGTGTAGTTGTGAGGTGTGAGGTCTTTTTGACCCCAGATCTCACAATAAAGAGGACCTGTCATGCCTATTTCTATTACAAGGGATGTTTACATTCCTTGTAATAGGAATAAAAATGATCAAAACATTTTTTTTTTTTAAACTGTGTAAAAATAAAAAAATAATAAATAAAATAAATAGGAAAAAAAAAAATTAAAGCGCCCTGTCCCCGTTAGCTCGCGCGCAGAAGCAAACGCATACGCAAGTCCCGCCCACATATGTAAACGGTGTTCAAACCATACATGTGAGGTATCGCCGCGATCGTTAGAGCGAGAGCAATAATTTGAGCCCAAGACCTCCTCTGTAACTCTAAGCTAGTAACCTTCAGAAATTTTTAAAATGTTGCCTATGGGGATTTTTAAGTACCAATGTTTGGCGCCATTCTGTGAGCATGCGCAATTTTGAAGCATGACATGTTGGGTATCTAATTACTCGGCGTAACATTATCTTTCACATTATGGAAAAAAATTGTGCTAAATTTACTGTTTTCTTATGTTTTAGTTCAAAAAAGTGAATTTTTTTAAAAAAAAAACCGCATTTGAAAGACTGCTGCGCAAATATGGTGTGATAAAAAATATTGCAACGATCTCCATTTTATTCTCTAGGGTCTCTGCTAAAAAAAAATATATAATGTTTGGGGGTTCCAAGTAGTTTTCTAGCAAAAAAAAATGATTTTAGCTTGTAAACACCAAGTGTCAAAAATAGGCCCAGTCTTAAAGTGGATAAATGGACAACTTTGTGTAAAGCGTTACTTGGATGTTAGGCCTATGTATGTGGCCAGGCTGTGTAAAAGTGTTACACATGTGGTATCGCCATACTCAGGAGGAATAGCAGAATGTATTTTGGGGTGCAATTTTTGCTATGTACATGCTATGTGTTAGAAATATTGCATAAATGGACAGCTTTGTGTAAAAAAAAATGTGTTTTCATTTTCTTTCCACATTTTCCAAAAACTTGTGGAAAAAAATGACATATTCAAAAGACTCATTATGCCTCAAAAATTATACATTGGGCTGTTTGCTTTCTAAAATGGGGTCATTTTATGGGGGTTTCCATTGTCCTGGTGCTCCAGGGCCTTCAAAAGTGCAATAGGTTGTCAGGAAATTATATGTGTAATTTGTGCTCCTAGAATGCCGGACGGGGCTACTTGAATGTTAGGCCTCTGTATGTGGCCAGGCTGTGAAAAAGTCTCACACATGTGGTATCGCCATACTCAGGAGGAGTAGTAGAATGTGTTTTGGGGTGTAGTTGCAAGTATACATGTGCTGTGTGAGAGAAATAACCTGTTAATACGGCAATTTGTAAAAAAAAATAAAAAAAAAAATAAAAATCTTCATTTTGCAAAGCATTGTGGGAAAAAATTACAACTTCAAAAAACTCACCATGCCCCTTATTAAATACCTTGGAATGTCTACTTTCCAAAAAGGGGTCATTTGGGGGGTATTTGTACTTTCCTGACTTTTTAGTGTCTCAAGAAATGAGATAGGCCTTCAGTACATCAGGTGTGATCAAGTGTGATCAATTTTCAATGATTCGCACCATAGCTTGTGGACTCTATAACTTTCACAAAGACCAAATAATATACACTTACTTGGGTTATTTTTACCAAAGATAAGTAGCAGTATAAATTTTGGCCAAAATTTGTGAAGAAAAATTACTAATTTGCAAAATTTTATGACAGAAACAAAGAAAAATGCGTTTTTTCACAATATTTTCAGTCTTTTTTTATTTATAGCACAAAAAATAAAAAACCCAGTATTGATCAAATACCA
Source organism: Pelophylax lessonae (assembly GCF_965119305.1). Lineage (NCBI taxonomy): Eukaryota > Metazoa > Chordata > Amphibia > Anura > Ranidae > Pelophylax > Pelophylax lessonae. The sequence continues at coordinate 305,833,776 of NC_138772.1, read as the reverse complement.
TCAAAAGAAAGCTCTATTTGTGTGAAAAAAAGGAGACAATTTTTGTATGGGTACAGTGTTGCATGACTGAGTAATTCTCAGTCAAAATGTGAGAGCGCTGAAAGCTGAAAATCGGTCTGGGCAGGAAGGGGGTGAAAGTGCACTGTAGGCAAGTGGTTAAAGTGCAAAAAATGATTATTTTGAATATATTGTGCCTGGGGGGGGGGTCCCCTTTATCTCCCTGTAAAGTGATGCATTCGTACTGTGTATATAACATGCTGCAACAAAATTGATATTTATATTAAAAAAAAGGGCAAATCACATTTACATTGACTCACGGTTGCAATTGTCAGCATCCAGATATTTAAAAAAAATAAAGAGATAAACAGCATGGGGCCCCCCTAAAATCCATACCCAACCCTTATCCAGGCATGCAGCCTGGCAGGTCAAGAAAGGGGGGGGGGGGACAAGCGAGCGACCAAGCCTCCTAGACCATACCAAGCCACAAGCCCTTAACATGGGGGAGGGGGGTGCTTTGGGGCACCCTAACCTCAAACCCTATCCCAATGCACCTTGCACTATGTTATTGGGGACAAGGTCCTCTTCCAGACAACTCTGGGCGGTGGTTGTCAGGGTCTGTCGGCAAGGGGCTTATCGTAATCTGGAAGCCCCCTTTAACAAGGGGCCCCCAGATCCTGGCGCTCCCCTATGTAAATTGGTATCAGGTACATAGTACTCCTACCCATTCACCAAAAAAGTGTCAAAAAGTAATAAACACAAGAAAAGGTTTTTGACAAATCCTTTTTTTTTTTAAATAATCCTTTATTAAAAAACAAAAAATTAAAAAATAGTGTCCCTTGATGTAAATCCATCATCAATCAGGGCATGTGGTCTGTTATGGTTCAGAAGAGTGTGGGCATTAGATCGTCCCCCTCCTTTCCTGACCTGTCAGGCTGAATGCTGGGAAAAGGGTCTGGCATAGATTTTGAGGGAGACCCACGCAATTTATTTATTTATTTTAATTTGGCATGGTGTTCCCCTCAAAATCTATACCAGACCAGAAAGACCTGGTATGGACTGGGGGGGGGGGGCTTTTTATTGTTTAGCTGTCAGCAGGGAAACCCATTGACAGCTGATGACTCATCGGCTGTGAAGGACACCGTGGCTTGCTTTCCAGCCCCGCTCCTTAAAAAACAGCTTACACTGCACCCTAATTGGGCAAAGCTTTGCCCAATCAGGGTGCAGAATGCACTGTGCAGAGCTCAGTGCATTGCATTGTGTTTGTCTGGATGAACACCCTGAAAATTCGGGTGTTCTCAAACAAGCAAATGTTCGGCCGGAACTTATGCACAGGTTGAAATGTTCGCCTATCCCTCCAACTGACACAAAATTCTCAGTTAACCACTTCCCGACTGGTCTCAGTACATATACTGCAGCAGGTGTGCTCTATTGTGCAAAAAGACATACATTGATTCGTGCAATAGCCAGAGGAGGAGGAAATCAGCGGGTCTGGCGGATATGATGTCTGCCGGCGACACGCAATCTCTCCCCAGAGAGTTAGAACAGCAGTCTGCTGATGTAAACAAGGCAGTCTGCCATTCTTTCAGAGATGAACACAGTGATCTTGTGTTCCTTCTATTTAGGAACGCGGATCTCTGTGTTTATCTAGTGAGTCCACCCCCCCCCCCCACAATTAGAATGCATCCCCTAGGGACACACTTAACTCTTTGATTGCCCCTGGTGTTAACCTCTTCCCTGCCAGTGTCATTAGTACAGTAACAGTGCATATTTTTAACACTGATTTTAAATTTGGAAACAGTGATACATTTCCATGCAAATTCTCTGGCAAGGGTCAAATTTTGATTTTCGGCGATAAATTGATCGGCATAAAATTGCTTTGGTCCACAATAGATCTGTACAGATCTTCCATGAAAAACAGCTCATAAAAACCAAGGGGAGTAAAATTGTCTGTTTCCACCTGAATTTTGGGTTGGCCAATTAATGGGGTAGTATGGGTGCTCTACCAGCCTGTCTTCGAATTATTGGTGGCTTCGGGACACTACTTGTGCTAGCCACTGCACCAGCTTGAACTGCACTTATGGGACTCGCCACGTCACAAAGTGTTACAGCAGTGCTAGTTTGACTACGACCAGGATGTACTAGGCCGCTGGTGCTTGTCAGTTCACCAGAAGGTTGAGCGGCACTAATACCGACACTTTGCTGCATACGAGAACCCTGCGATTGTTGCACCTCAGCAACAGAAGAATGGGGTCAGGTACGCCTGACCTTACCAGGGACCACTACTCCATGGTTAGAGCTATCTGTCAGGGTGCCACTGCTCTCTACAGGTTTGAATACTGAGCCTAATTCTGACAGTGAGGCTTCCGCATCGCTCTCATCTGTCATGCTCAGCTTTATGTAGGCCTCTTCACTAGTGTTCCTCTGTTTGGACATTTTGCCCAATACATTTATAGGTACCTAGTGTGAATCACAGGTAAAAAAGCACCTGGTTGTCAAGGACTGTTTGAGTGGCTACCAAAAAATGTAACTGCTAGTGTTAGCAGAGATCAGGCCTGACTCACACTAACTTGCGTCACAAGTGACACTAATACAGTGATCAGTAAATTATCTGTATACTGTATATAGTGACAATGTGGCAGGGAGTGAAAGCGTTAACTGGATAGTGATCAGAGGATGACAAATGTGCCTATGTTTACTGGTGAAAGTGTAGTGCTTGTGTACTCACTGTCTGATGCTCTTTTCTCTCATGCTTGAACCGAAAAGGGCTCCAGGATAGAAGATTACATAATTTCCTGTGCCTGTATTTACATTACACAGCCACAGGATGTTCTACAATTGGTCAGAACCGATCACCAGGTCCAGGCCAAAAATCATTGGCCTGGACCTGATGACTGATCGGTTCTGAACTGAATAAGCACATCGCGGGGACAGTTACGTAATTTCACCCAGCGGAGCCACCTTGCCGCAGTAAAACTGTGGTGGGTGGTTGGCAATTGGTTAACCACACACTTCAAGCCCCTCTCACTGTTAATGTTATTTGGCCACACCGTCAATTTGCAGAAGCATGCTACATGCACTGCATTACTGCCCTACTAGGGAAGCCTAATGATGTCCCAAGCATTTTATAATTCTAGCAACAACCCTGGCACAATGAAAACCATGCCACAGAGGGCCAAGCACACCACTTTTTTTTTTTTAATCGAGCAATGGGGCCCAACCTATGATGTTGCATAGTCCTGTTTTAAAGATATGCAGTTTATCAGAGAGGTGAAACATAGGTACAATATTATAGAATGTATTAAATATATTAGGATATTTACATCCTATATGCAAAGTTAATCACATATGTTGTATGTATGTGAATAACTTTGTCACCTGTACTGTATATCAAAAATGTCTATTTTTTTTTCAAAGAGTTAGCATTCGTTCTATAAAAAAAACTACCAAGCCATGCTCCACATATTCTTTTATTTTGTAAGCGCATATCATTCCAGATTCCCACTGTGCCTACTTCTCCATAAACAAAGAAATGTGCTTCCACATTTGCTTTAGTTCTCAAAGCTGTAAAGAATAATAGGAAAAGTCAATCACTTGTACAAATTAAATAACAAGGGAGTTTTGCTATTTCTTTAAGATATAAATATACTTCATTACATATAATGTAAATGGATTAAGATGTTACATAACTTTTGCTCATAAATTATAGGAATGTATTTGGCATCTATAGCAAAATAATCCACTATGCATTTTCTATTTTTAATACTATTTAGCAAAAGTGAGTTTTATAGTACAGTTAAAGTGAAAAAGCACTTTTTTCATATATTTTTGGGTAATGAAAACCTGTGTCGTAAAAACAAGCAATACACTGAGCCTACACACCAGTTTTGATGTGCAGAAGAAAACCTGGAAATCCCTAAAACACTAGTCGTCCGGTAATGCAATTAGCAGTCAGCTTGTAGGACCTCTGGCTCTGGAAATTGGCTGCTTTACGATTGCCTAGGTTGGGCAACCATGGAAAAAATTTAAAAAAAAAGTATCTCAAAACATTGTTGGTGCAGCTATTTTTTTTAATATTTTTTATTCTTCAGATGAGAAAGTTATAATCCCTGTGCTTGCTAGCCAGTGTAAAAAACGTTTTCACCAATAATATAAGGGGATTTAAGTAAATTCTTCCACATTATGACTGTTAATGGACAGTCAGTATAGGATTTTTATAAAGAGCACCACAGATTGGTTGGATTTGAAAGAGTGAGTTATTAACCCCACTTGAAACCAGTGTTAAATGCAAGGCAAAATGTGTTTTGCGTATTTTTGTATTTATGCTCCAGACATGCACTCAGTTTACAAAGACAAGGAAGACACACTGCTCCAGGTGAATCAAGAAGCCTGATGAGATAGAGATTATCCCAGATGGATGATAGGTAGAGCCTGGATGATTTCCAAAAACAAAAAGAGATCAGATCTTATTGGCCAAAAGCCACGTACCCAGACACATCCAGCTGGGATGACACTTTCTACTCCTTAGGCCTCATGCACACTGGACGTTTTTGGAGCTGCTGTTAGCAGCGTCAGACGTTTTTTTTTGCAGCTGCAGAACGCCCATCCATGTTATTCTATGGCCTCATGCACACATAGAACTTTTAGGAGCTCCAAGTGGCATAGGCGTTTTACAGCTCCAAAAAAAAACTCAGGAACTGAGCGTTCTGGAGCTGCAGCGTCAAGCTGTAAAAACGTCTGACGCTGCTAAAGGCTGAATAACGTGGCTTAACGTGCGTTAAGCCACGTTATACGTTTTTTTTTCTTCCATTCAAAATCAATGGTTCCCTATGGGAGCCTATTGATTTTAATGGAAGTCGCACCGCAAGTCGGATCAGGATGATCCGACTTGCGGCGCGACTTGTGCTGTGAGAATCTTGAGGGGGAACTCCACGCCAAAATGGGGAAAAAAACGGCGTGGGGTTCCCCCCCAGGTTCCAAACCAGGCCCTTCTGGTCATCTGTGACATAAGGGGGCGGGGGTCTCCCGATGAAGTCATCTGGCGGCCACGCCCCTAATGGCTATATCATAAGCTGCTGAGACCGGAGACCGGCATAATCGCCGGAGACATCGTCGTCAGAGGACCGGAGGAAGAAGAAGAGCCGACAGCAAAAGAGCAGAAGACCACAAGACCGGAGAGAAGAAGACAAGAAGAGAGGACAGCAAAAGAGCAGAAGACCGGAGAGGGAGTAGACCGGATGAAGATTTTTAATAAACTTTCCAAAACGTCTCATGTCGTTATTTACACACACTGCCTTTTATGGGGTAAATGGGTAGGGGTACAGTGTATCCCATACCCATTCACATAGGGAGGGGGTCCGGGATCTGGGGGGCCACCTTGTTAAAGGGGGCTTCCAGATTCCGATGAGCCCCCTGCCCGCAGACTCCCACAACCACCGGCCAGGGTTGTGGGGATGAGGTCCTTGTCCTCATCAACATGGGGGCAAGGTGCTTTGAGGTGGGGGGTGCAGAGCCCCCCCTGCCCCAAAGCACCCACACCCCCCCATGTTGAGGGCGTGTGGCCTGGTATGGTCCAGGGGGGGTGGGGCCGCACGCTCGTCCCCTCCCCTTTCCTGGCCTGCCGGGCTGCATGCTCGGATAAGGGTCTGGTATGGATTTTGGGGGGGACCCCACGTCGTTTTTTCGGCGTGGGGCTACCCTCAAATTCCATACCAGACCCGAAGGGCCTGGTTTGGAACCTGGGGAGGAACCCCACGCCTTTTATTCCCTATTTTGGCGTGGAGTTCCCCCTCAAGATTCTCACAGCGGAAGTCGCGCCGCAAGTCGGATCACCCTGATCCGACTTGCGGTGCGACTTCCATTCAAATCAATAGGCTCCCATAGGGAACCATTGATTTTGAATGGAGGCAGAAAAAACGCTACTAAAAGCTACTGTGGCCAAACGTGCAATAACGCTAATAGAAAAAGCTACTGAAAGGACGTTTTTACAGCTGCTTTTTCCCGGCGTCAAGAAACAGCTTTGGAGCTCGTTTTTATGACGCCCTGTGTAGAATTCAGAGAAGTTAAGGATATTGTTAATAGGTACCTCCCCATGTTATATACAGATGAGACATGTGCCAGTATACTTCAGGGCGGTATCAATGTGGCTCCACGCGTGCCCCCCCCCCCCCCTGGGTCAGTCACTCTCCCCAAGTTTTTTTGTAGGAAAATATCCCAATCCCTCACCTGGCTACACTTCACGGGAAACTACAAATGTGGCACCAATGGGTGCCCCTGTTGTAGTCATGTATTGATGGGGAACAAATTTGGTTCTGCCCATACGGGTAAAAATTATGACATTCATCAGTTTTTTAAATGTAATACTAATTATGTCATTTACTTACTGACATGTGACATTTGCCACATTCAGTATGTGGGCAAAACAACCAGACACCTACGAGATCGTTTTAATGAGCATCTGTATAGTGTCACAAAAAACTCCAATACCAACATAGCTAGACACTTTAATTCATGGCATAATGGGGATACCACAGCTATGAAAATACAGGTCATTGAGAAGATTAAACCACTAGCATGATGGGGTGATATTTTTCATTTGTAATGTAAAAGAGAGGTCTTTTGGATCTTTCATTTGCAGACCTGCATGCCGTATGGATTGAATTTTGAGTGGGATGTGACCCATTTTTATGATTAGATTTATATATATATATATATATATATATATATATATATTACCCATGTTTTGTTACATCTTATTTATCCCACAAAATCCATCCAGTATGGGCATCCTATATATAAGGGATTTTGGTGGCTATATTTATAATTTGTGACTTATCTGTTTGTCATATAGGAGCCCACGTATGCATTTGATCTATACATTATTCTAGGTGGTTTCACCATGTAAGAATATTTAATAATAAATATCTCGCGCTTGTACTTAATTATGTCAGAATATTTATACTGCTCTGAATATAGCAGTGTATTTATTTATGGTTAATAAGCAAAGATCTATAAGAAAGGAGAGTCTTCACCTATTGCCACAAATCAATGTCGTGAATTCTTTTTAATTGATTCATTTCTTTTTAAAAGCATATACCAATCTTAGTGAGTACAGTCTATAGTATGGAATATATATAAAAATATTTATTCTCCAGACATGTAAACACAATATATGATCAAACAAGAAGTGACACAAAAAGATAACTCTACAGAAAAATACTGACTTCAAACAATCAATGCAATGTGATGTTTAGCTCAATAATGAAAGTGAAACCGAAACAAAGTGAAATGAAACAAAGTGAAAGTAAAACGAAAGCAAGATTACCATTTCTCCAGTTGTAGCATGAACCATATAAAGGTGTTCAATATAAACAGACTACAATGGTCTGCGCAATGCATAGCCAAAAGTCACTTCACTGCAGATGAGTGAGAATAAGCCATGCAAAACGGAAGACTTAAAATTGCAAATAATGCACTAAATCTGATATTAATAAAAATGTATAAAAACAAAAATAAGCTTTTTAGAGAAAAATCTACTATGGTTTATATGGCTCGGATTGTAATCATATTACCCTTTAAATATGCAATATAAAACATATAAGGAAGGAATAAACAATTGTTGAATAAAATCAAATAATACAGCAAGGCATATTTACCACACTTAAGATGGCCGCTAGCTTCAAATGGGCGTTACCAGAGTCCTAAGATGGATACCTTTCTTAAGATGGTGGCTTCCCTTCAAGTTTCAGATGAATGATGGACCAAATAGAGTATGTCTGGATGAGTCTATAGATGGACATAGTAGCGTGTGTGATGTAAGTGTGAGGTGTGTTGTCAGTAGTGTAATGTGTAATGTAATGTCTGTCATCTCTCATCTGGGTTGGTCTTTTATATGGTAAGAACAAAGAGCTATAAAAATTACCATAAGTAAAACCCAGAGGGATGAAACATTATCCCAATTGGTCGGGATATTCTATACCTAAACTGGTGAGGTCAGAGACACACCTCTTTTGATAATTAACCCAATACTTGGTATAATAAAGTTAAAGGATGATTTCTCTATATGTAAGAGTAATCATAAAACACATATATAACTTTGTCCAGACTCCCAGTACATACATAAATGTCCATCTGTATCTCCACCATTCTCTGGCAATTATTGGATCTGGTAAACCATTTTAATAATAATTATTTTTAATACAATATAATATTTCTATATGGGGATATCTGAAATTATCTCAAGACTGAACCTGGTATTTCGTCTATAGAGGGCAGTATCGTACCGTTCATTAGATTTTGTATGTTAACAATAATTAAAACATTTACCATTATATCCTTATCTGATGACCTCTTTGACCTCTGGCTAGTGAATATCCATTAATTATTTGACCATGCCAAAGACTGTCAGGCATAGCGTCTATAATTGGAAGATCTATTACTTAGTCTATTCTAAAGCAACGCTTATATAAACACTCCTACCACATACCTTTAAATGAAGTAATTAGTATTCACTCTAGTCTTAAGTCTAAGTAAGTCTAAGTAAGATTACTACTATGAGAATATAAACCCAAAATGTGATATAACATTCCTAAATATATATGTATATGCCTTACCTAATATAATGACATAATTATGGCTAATATCTTCACACACATATAATGTATCTATAAAAACTTATATAGTTCATCTTTAAAATGTCTGCTAGAATATACTGGGGTATTGTCCATTGTTATATACTTATAGACAGACTGGCACTACCATCCCCTTAACATCTGGTATAGCGTCAGGCTAACTGAGTCTTATCTGATAGAGATGTCAATGTATCACCTTATTTATGACAAAAGAAAATAGAAATGTCTGCTGAAAGTATAAAACCCTATTGTAAGCCTGTGAGAGACATTTTGTTTAACAAGTACATAATGAACTTTCTTTCACCTTAAAAACAAGATGGATCCTGTCCTTTTATGCATAATATGAATATACATGGCTTTTAAAATCATTTTTATTTTACCTATTATTATTTGAATCACCCCCAATAGCCCCGACAACCACATACTGGAGACTTATCAATTTATGACACACATTGGTTGTTTTAGCTGTATTAGCTATATACTTGGATAATTGAGCCTATACATGCCACCGATCGCTTAATATGTGATTTTTATCATTCCTGGGATAGATTGGATTGTAGTTTATGCTGGACATATATAGTCATATGTAGATATATATCTATCTACATGTTTTATTGCCTGTTACCATGCGAACATTGTAAGTGCAAGTCTTTTTTTATTAAAAGGCTTTTTAGCAATATTACACTATGTGCACTCTTCTTTCTGGCTTTTATGTAACCTGGCTATGAGAGATCTACATCCCTCTACAAACCACTTCATGAGCCTGAAATTACATCCATGGTCGTATCTTAGGAGGAATCTGGATCATCTTTAAAAGCCCATTTGGTCTGCTTGCTATATGGTAATGTAGAACCATTTGATCTGATGAGCACCCAATTCATTTGGTTTTATCTGGTGATGGGATATCTTCTTTCATTTTAAAGATATATTGTGTTCACCGTCAAGATTCATCACACTCATGGGACTATTTTTCTTTCTGTATGGAAATTTTTTTGACATGGGACTTATTTAACCCCTTCTGTACCACGTCATGTAAAAAGACGTCGGCACAAATCCTTTCTCGATCCGGGCGGACGTCATATGACGGCGCCCGGATCTCCCCGCTACTGCGCGCCCCCGGGGGCGCGCAGCGCGGTGATCGGGGGTGAGGCTCGTCCCTCGGACTGAGCCCAACCCCGATCAAGGTAAACAGCCAATGAAATTGGCTGTTTACCACGTGATCGGCTGTGTCAATCACAGCCGATCACATGAGCGGCTCCAGCGCGAGCCGCTCGTTCCTTCCTTAATGCGCGCCCCCCGGGGGCGCGCAGCGCGGCGATCGGGGACGAGGCTTGTCCCTCAGACAGAGCCCATCCCCGATCTAGGTAAAGAGCCAATGAAATTGGCTCTTTACCACGTGACCGGCTGTGTCCAATCACAGCCGGTCACAAATGTCATCAGAGAACATGGTAACTAGCTGTCACCGTGTTCTCCTCCTCACACACTGATCCTGTGTGAGGAAGAGAGTGCAGTAACAGCTAGTTACCAAGTACAGTGCACCCCAACCACACTGATTGCCCCCCCCAATAAAGAGCACCTGTCACTAGCCCATCAAAGTACCCGAGTACCTGTCACCAGCCCATCAGGTACTCTGATGACAGGTACTCGGGTACTCTGATGGGCTGATGACAGGTATTCAGGTACTCTGATGACAGGTACTCGGGTACTCTGATGGGCTGATGACAGGTACTCTGATGGGCTGGTGACAGGTACTCGGGTACTCTGATGACAGGTACTCGGGTACTCTGATGACAGGTACTCGGGTACGCTGATGACGGGTACTCGGGTACGCTGATGACGGGTACTCGGGTACTCTGATGACGGGTACTCGGGTACTCTGATGACAGGTACTCGGGTACTCTGATGACGGGTACTCGGGTACTCTGATGACAGGTACTCGGGTACTCTGATGACGGGTACTCGGGTACGCTGATGATGGGTACTCGGGTACTCTGATGACGGGTACTCAGGTACTCTGATGACGGGTACTCGGGTACGCTGATGACGGGTACTCGGGTACTCTGATAACGGGTACTCGGGTACTCTGATGACGGGTACTCGGGTACTCTGATGACAGGTACTCGGGTACTCTGATGACGGGTACTCGGGTACTCTGATGACAGGTACTCGGGTACTCTGATGACAGGTACTCTGGTACTCTGATGACAGGTACTCTGGTACTTTGATTACCCGTCACCGGAGTACCCGAGTACCCGTCATCGGAGTACCCGAGTACCTGTCACCTACCCATCAGAGTACCCAAGTACCTGTCACCTACCCAACAGAGTACCCGAGTACCTTCCACCTGCTCATCAGAGTACCTGACACCTGAAGTACCTGAGTACTTGCCACCTGCTCATCAGTACCCATCACTACTCATCAGTACTCATCAGTACCCATCAGTACCTATCACCTATTAGTATCAGTACTGATCATCCGTACCCATCAGTACAGTATCAGTATCACCTATCAGTATCAGTACTACTCATCAGTACCTATCACCTGCCTGTCACCTGCCCATAAGAGTACCCGAGTACCTGTCACCTGCCTATCGGAGTACTCGAGTACCTGCCACTTGCTCATCAGTACCAGAGTACCTGTCACCTGCCCAGCAAAGTACCCGAGTACCTGTCACCCTTCATACAGCCACCATGTCTAAGTCCAAAAAGGTTTATATACGTCCTCCGTTTAAACCTAAATACCGGTGTTATGGCAGCAGATAGCTGCCATAACCCTGGTATTTTTTTAAACGGTGGACGGTTGGCTTTCCGATAAGGGTGGTCCCAGCGGCGGATTCACCGCGGGATCACCCTTTCCGGGGTGGCGGAAGAGGTGCCCCCCCCCCTCCCGCCGCATTCTGGTCCTTTTCCCCGCTTACCGGACCCACCGGCAGCGGTGAAAACGATCCGGTCCCAGATCCTCACAGACAGGATGTCGAGTGAGGGCAAGCTTGCCCTCACTCGACTCTATGGTCTTGGAGGACCGGAGCTACGGCAAACGTCGTTGCCTAGCAACCAGTTTAAAGGTCCCTTTTTTTTTCATTTTATTTAATTTTTTTTTAATTTTTTCTATCTTTTAGTGTACTTGTGAGATCTGAGGACTTTTTGACCCCAGATCTCACAAAAAAGAGGTCCTGTCGTGCCTTTTTCTATTACAAGTAATGTTTACAGCAGTGTTCAAACTACACATGTGAGGTATCATCGCGATCGTTAGAGCAAGAGCAATAATTTGAGCCCTAGACCTCCTCTGTAACTCTAAGATAGCAACCTGTAGAAATTTTTAAAATGTCGCCTATGGGGATTTTTAAGTACCAAAGTTTGTCACCATCCTGTGAGCGTGTGCAATTTTGAAGCATGACATGTTGGGTATCTATTTACTCGGCGTAACATTATCTTTCACATTATGGAAAACAATTGGGCTAACTTTACTGGTTTCTTATTTTTTAATTAAAAAAAGTGAATTTTTTCCCAAAAAATTGCGTTTGGAAGACCGCTGCGCAAATACGGTGTGATAAAAAATATTGCAATAATCTCCTTTTTTTTCTCTAGGGTCTCTGCTAAAAAAAAATATATAATGTTTTGGGGTTCTAAGTCGTTTTCTAGCAAAAACAACTGATTTTAGCTTGTAAACACCAAATGTCAAAAATAGGCCTAGGCAAGTGGCTAGGATGCATGATGATGCTCCTTGGATGTTGGGCCCCTCTATATGGCTAGGCTGTGAAAAAGTCTCACACATGTGGTATTGCCATACTCAGGAGGAGTGGAAGAATGTATTTTGGGGTGTCATTTTTGCTATGTACATGCTATGTGTTAGGAATATCCTATAAATTGACAACTTTGTGTAAAAAAAAAAAGTTTTTATTTTTTTCCCACATTTTCCAAAAACTTGTGGAAAAAAATGGCATGTTCAAAGGACCCATAATGCCTCATAGAATATACGTTGGAGTGTTTGCTTTCCAAAATGGGGTCATTTTGTGGACTTTTCCATTGTATTGGTGCTCTAGGGCCTTGAAAAGTGTGATAGGTAGTAAGAAAGTTTTATGTGTATTTATGCTCCTAAAACGCCTTATGGTGCTACTTGGACGTGGAGTCTCTTTTTGTGGCCAGGCTGTGTAAAAGTCTCACACATGTGGTATCACCATACTCAGAAGGAGTAGCAGAATGAATTTTGGGGTGTCATTTTTTGCTGTGTACATGCTATGTGTTAGAAATAGCTTATAAATTGACAACGTTTTGGGAAAAAAAAAAGAAAAAAAAATGTTTTCTTCATTTTCCCAAGAATTGTGGGAAAAAATTATAACTTCAAAAAACTCACCATGCCTCTTACTAAATACCTTGGACTGTCTACTTTACAAAAAGGGGTCATTTGGGGGGTATTTGTACTGTCCTGACATTTCAGGGCCTCAAGAAAGGAGATAGGCCATCAGTACATCTGGTGTGATCAATTTTCAGTAATTGGTACCATAGCTTCTAGACTCAATAACTTTCACACAGACTAAATAATATACACTAATTCGGGTTAATTTTACCAGAGATATGTAGCAGTATAAATTTTGGCCCAAATGTATGAAGAAAAATTAATTTTTTGCAAAATTTTATAATAGAAACTATAAAAAGGTGTTTTTTTTGCAAAATTTTTGCTCTTTTTTTGCTTATATCACGAAAAAAAAAAACCCCAGTTGTGATCAAATACCACCAAAAGAAAGCTCTATTTGTGTGAAAAAAATGATAAAAATTTTGTTTGGTTACAGTGTAGCATGACTGAGCAATTGTCATTCAAAGTGTGAGAGTGCTGAAAGCTGAAAATTGGTCTGGGCAGGAAGGGGGTCTAACTGCTCTGTATGGAAGCGGTTAAATCATTATTTTGTTTTTTTTCACCATGTTATCACAAGTTGGTATTGTCATGTTAATGCCTTCCTTAAATTTTTTAGCGCTGAACTTATTTTCCTTTTTTTTTATATATAGTCACATATAGTCACATATGTTACATACTGACTTAGTGTATATTACACAGGCCTGGGATACATTAGATTGTAGTATATACTGGACACACATAGTCGCATATGTCACATACCGACTTAGTGTATATTACACAGCCTGGATACACATAGTCGCATATAGTCGCTTATGTCACATACCAACTTAGTGTACATTACACAGGCCTGGGATATATTGGATTGTAGTGTATGCTGGGTACATATATATCGCTCACTACGCGATTTTTCTCATGCCTGGGATAGATTGGATTGTAGTATATACTGGACACACATAGTCACATATAGTCGTATATGTCACATACCGACTTAGTGTATATTACACAGGCTGGACACACATAGTCGCATATAGTCGCTTATGTCACATACCAACTTAGTGTACATTACATAGGCCTGGCATAGATTGGATTTTAGTGTATGCTGGGTACATATATATCGCTCACTATGCAATATTTCTCATGCCTGGGATAGATTGGATTGTAGTGGACACACATAGTCGCATATAGTCGCATATGTCACATACCGACTTAGTGTATATTACACAGGCTGGATAAACATAGTCGCATATGTCACATACCAACTTAGTGTACATTACACAGGCCTGGGGTAGATTGGTTTGTAGTGTATGCTGGGTACATATATACCACTCATTATGCAATTTTTCTCGTGCCTGGGATAGATTGGATTTTAGTATATGCTGGACATACATAGTCGCATATAGTCGCATATGTCACATACCAACTTAGTGTACATTACCCAGGCCTGGGATAGATTGGTTTGTAGTGTATGCTGGGTACACGTAGTCGCATTGTCATATGTAGACTCAGTGTACACTACACAGGTCACCGAAATCCATTGCTCATGCCTCTATTGAGTGCTTCGGCACTCTTGCATTCATCTGTCCATCTAAACATTGGAGACAAGACGGACAAAGTGTACATGTTTGATATATCTGGACATTTTGCAATATGTCGCTTGCTCCATGAGATATTGTGATATCTTGGATAATTGATATATATATTGCAATTAACTGATTACAATATTCCGTACTTCCCTATCTGGATCCTCCAATTCCTATTTTATACATATTTGGTATATATTGATTGGAATCCATGCCACATAGTCTAGTCAGATTAGATAATTTGACATAAATTATCTTTGGACATCTAGATTTGTGATATGTGGTATTTACATGTCTTTATTGTCTTGCTCTTTGACCGTGTTTACATTGATATGTACATTTTCTACTTTTTCTCTGTATCCACATTTCCTGCCACCCCATAGATTTTCGATCTTTGCATTTTTTTTGTTTTTAAGTGGGTATGGTTGGCCCTGTGGATATATAGGGGTGTCAGAATATTTTACAATTTATCTATGGCACATATTCCTTGTTTTGTATGTGTATAACTTGTTTTTATTCGATTGTACAATTTTTTTCACCTCCATACACCATACAATCTTTCCTTCACATGTATGTTTTAGTCTTCTTTTACATTTTCATTTATCTTTATTTTCAAGGATAAGACATATTTTTTGTAATATTAATTCATTATATTGTCACATTTCACATATTGTGATTATTTACACAAGATTATTTGAATATATGTGTTAAGATTTTCTTGTTCACCGATATTTGGATGTATTCTTGGTGCATGTGCATCACCTGCGCTTTAGAGAATGGTCCGCCTCTTTATTGTATCACCTTTTGTTAATTTAGACATCTGTGTATAAATAGAGATGTGTTGCTGACCTTTCTTTGTAATGATTAATCACACTTGCGAGTGTGTGAAATGCGTCTACCTGTTGTTTGCCACATTGGGATGTTCGGTTAATAAACCAGAATTTTGATGATGTCTGGAGTGCAGCCATTTCTTCTACCTGTATATGCATTCAGTTTAGTTGTTTGATTGTACTCTTATTGCACCGCCTCAATGCTTACTTAGTTTAGGTTAATTTTTCAGAGAGTAACGAAGTTAGAGATAGTCAAGCAACCAGTATTTTTTTTAGAAAAGGTCAATAAAGGTTGCTTACATATTTCTCTTCATATGTTTACTTTAATTATAGTGTGGTACATCACTGCTTCACCTCACCACAGGGGACAATTTAGCAGTAACAATACATGTTTCCAACACATGATTCTTGCAACCGCTGTGTGTCTGCTTTTATCAAGTCAGAAACATGAAAAAGCTTAGCCTTTTATTGAATAATGTAGACTGTGACGGAACTGTCCAGCACCCGGCTCCTTATGAATTCCTCTTCTATTGCAGATGGTTTCTGTACCTCTCCTCTTCTGCTAACCATCGCGTGGTGATTTGGATGCCCCAGACTGCAGGAAGCATCCCATTGCTTGCCACTAGATGTGATGGAACTGTCCAGCACCCAGCTTGGGTGCCTCCGTCAAGATATAACTTTCTCCCGTCTGAACCTAGGAACCAGGTATTATAGCTGAATATTGCACCTAAGCACTAGACGACACTAGCTTAGGTGCAAACTGGAACTGGAACTCTTTATTGTAAATTCACACAGAATATATAGCATGCAAGATCACATACCCTAACAATACAAACTGTAGACAGGAATATAATTAACATAGCAAAGAACCAGCCAACATAAGCAGTATGCTAATCCACATCTAGCAACTAAACGCTGACAG
Source organism: Pelophylax lessonae (assembly GCF_965119305.1). NCBI lineage: Eukaryota > Metazoa > Chordata > Amphibia > Anura > Ranidae > Pelophylax > Pelophylax lessonae. The sequence continues at coordinate 305,817,464 of NC_138772.1, read as the reverse complement.
TGATCTAATTAACATGAACTAATTAACAACTAGCCACCCAGACAGTCCAAAGCCTACAACCCTGAATACCTAAAATACATTACACATTATTAGGCAGGACAAATGGCTCCTCATTATCTTCAAAAGTCTCTGTCTATGATCCGGCGACACTGTCTCATAATGATGGGGGATATGTACTAAGAGACCCTGATACGTCCTGTCTCCATGTGTTTCCTCAGTCTATATTAGAGCACATTATAGTATTGAATGACGTCGCTTGGGAAGGCTCATCCATTGAAGTGAGGAACCCAAAGATTGGGCTAGAAAATTATGCCTTTGATATTAACCCAAGTAGCCAGAATACAGTGTCTTTGCTGACTAATTCAAATTACCAGAGGATACATCCAGATAGAGGGGAATAAAGACCACCTTACAACATATGGGGGACCCACACAAACTTAAGGATCAATAATCTTAGATTGGTCTGCTGTACCAGTCTGGTGCTCACAAGATACTTATGAATACAGGAGTCTAGATGTTCTGCCCATTAATAACACTACATACAGCAAGAAATATCGGTATTGCTCGGTCTCTTTGGCCCTGACGAAGCCCGATGAGAAACGCATTGGCTCATTGGGACCTTCAAACCGAATAACAACAGAGACTTCTCGCACTAACACCAGCTTGAAGCATGTATTAGCCCCCTATAAGGGGTATATTTCTGTGCTGTGGTTTTTAATTGATTTTTGGTGAATATATGGGGGATTTGTCTCTTTGTGTCCAGTAATCCCTCATGTACTACACTATATATTTTATATGATCTAAATAAAATGTTCAATTTTTTAGAAAATGGATTCTTGGTTTTCCTGTTTGGGCCCTAAAACCCATACTTTCTCTATTTTTGTGATATATATACCTTTTTGTGGCTTGGACCAATTTCACGGTCATTTTCTAGATACATTACACATTATTATAAGCATAAACACATAAAATCCCACAATGGTTCGATAACAAGGTAAAGTGGATACAATATTAATCACATCCCCAAGAGATGAGCAGACAGACAAAAACAACAGGTGACTCAATTAACAATGGGAATGCACACCTTGCAGGCACACAATGGGAGATACCCTAACAATAAACACATAACACCTTAATAAATGGACTATAGCAGGAGACCCCAGTATAAGGTTGGTTTGAGCTGATTTGATTAACATCCACTTTAGGTCTCACAGTCTGAAGCAGTAATTGCTGGTTTGGGCATAGAGGCCCTAAATATGTATCTGGGTCCTAGATTCTCAGAGTCTGTGTGTTTTGGGGGGACATGGACTTGAATCTGAGCAAGAACATTTAAAGGGTCCCCCAGGCCCACACCTCCCAATAATAGAACCCCCTTAAAATCCAGGGTCCATAGTAAGTAGGCAAAAGGCTACCCTGCAGTACCCTCTACAAGCCCCTGTCCTGCTTGGTTCTGCCACATTTCTCCCCCATCCAAAGTAGACTAACCAGGTCCCAGACCTTCACTTGGTCTGGAACTGCATTAGTCAGACAGAGTGAACCCACATAGGTGGTCCACATGATTTCCATTCTTGGCCACAGGAAATAGTTGTCATTTGTAGGTGTGGGACAGAGGTCATGTGATCTCTGTCTGACTGCCATGCTTTAGTTGGGCTGTCTGTACTGTTCCAGGGCTGGGTCTGCTGCTAGGGAGAGGGGCCAACTGTCCCGGCTCCCTGGAGCCTTGGAGACACTGTAGGTGCTAAGCAGAGGCCAGCAGCACTCTCTGCCCTGCTGCCAGCCCTTCAGCTGGGAGTAGGAGTTTCCCTACATCAGCTTGTTGCTGGAGAGGGGTCCTAGATTCCCAGGGTCTGTGTATTTTGGGGGGACATGGACTTGAATTTGAAGAAAGACCAAGATACAGTAGATCCTGCTATGCATAATGTGGTTCCTAAAAATGCTGTTAAATGCTGTTAAATCTGCCTCTGAGCAGCAGTGAGAAAAACTATCAAGTGCAACATTGAGTATTGGATAGTCCTAGAAGGGGTCAAGGAGATGGCAGTTCTAGAAATGCAGGTTATAATATAATAGTTATTTAGGGACATACCTTTCAAAATAGGTTTTGATGAACCTCTGGTGGATGGCATTACCATGGTCCTCAGAATTGATTTCTGAGTGCTGGGATCTGGTCCCAGTCTGTTTGCTGAAGGTCAGAATTGGACAGCAAACACGCCCGATGAGCCATATTATGCAGCACACAGCAGGCCAAAAACATGTCCTCTTTTTTTTCCAGACTGTAGCATAGAAATCCCCCAGATATGGATACGTACTGGAATCTGCTTTTCACAATGCCAAATGTCCGCTTAATAATGATTCATGTTTTGGTAAAAGCAAAATTATACTGACTTTCAGCTGCTGAGGATGGTCTCAAAATTAATGTGAGAAGCCATGGTAAACATGGGTAGCCTGAATCGCCTAGATAGACAAACATTAGGTTTGTTTTTTTAAAGGGTAAGAACACAAGCTTAACCACCTCAATACTGTGCACTTTCACCCCCTTACTTCCCAGACCAATTTTCAGCTTTCAGTATTCTTGCACTTTGAATGACAATTAGTCATGCTACACTGTACCCAAATAAAATTTTAATCATTTTGTTTGCACAAATAGAGCTTTCTTTTGGTGGATTTTTTTTGTTTGCCCTATATCCTTGTTGAACATGGATGCCAAGCTTTTTGCCAGAATCCTTTCCAAACGTGTTCAACAGATACTCCCTACCTTAATTATAAAGGACCAAATGGGTTTTACACCCGGTAGATAGACTTGTGACGCCACAAGACGAATACTTGACATAATGCATGTAGCCACGCGCTCTAAAACTCCCTCCGTCCTCCGTACATTAGACGTTGAAAAGGCCTTTGACAGGGTTCACTGGGGATATATGCAAGCCACCCTGGAAAAATTTGGTTTCTCCGGCCCTATCTTGTCTGCCATACAAGCACTTTATTCACCCCCACGGCCCAAGTCTATAAATCAGGTCTGCTCTCACAGCAATTCTCTATCACCAATGGCACAAGGCAAGGATGCCCACTTTCCCCGACCATATTTAATTTGATGATAGAGCCATTAGCGGAATGAATTAGAGCCGATCCCCGTATCACAAGCTTCAAGTTCCACAACTCGCATCACAAAATAAACTTGTTCACCGATGATATCATATTGATGCTGATGGAACCCTCAACTTCTCTCCCCGCAGCCTATAGTACCCTCTAAACATTTAGTAACATCTCTTATTATAAACTGAACGCCTCTAAGTCCACGATTCTAAACCTTGGAGTCTGCTCCAAACTCCAGTCTAAATTGCAATCCCTTAAACCCATTCCCTGGTCCTCCTATAAAATACATTATTTAGGTATTGACTTACCTGCGAACACCTCACAACTACTCCCAATCAATTTGCACAGGCTTCTCAGCAAAACAAACGCAGAACTTACCAAAATGCACTCGCTACGTCTCTCGTGGAGTGGCAGACTTGCAGCGTATAAGATGTTTATACTTCCACAGCTGCTTTATCTTTTTAGGGCACTCCCGGTTCCATTCACTGCAACCAACCTTGCCAAACTGACTAAAAGCATGTAGCAATTTCTGTGGAATGTAGAAAGAGCTCGGTGTGCTATCTCTGTCTTAACAAAAAAAAAACGACACTTTGGTGGGGCAGCTTTACCAGACATCCCCTCATACTACTGGGCGGCTATACTTCACCAAACACGCCAGTGGAGTTTTCCACAGGATGCCCCTTTGTGGGTAGACCTGGAATCCCATAGAGCCCCTATCTCTGATCTCCGCTCCGTTCTCCTTAGTGACAAGTGGGTCCTATGGGACCTACTGAACCTCTCGTCTTCCATGCAGGCGTCCCTGCGAGCGTGGAGGAGATCCACGGTACCCTTGAACATCTTAGATATACTCCCATCAAATCCCCTTCCAATTTCTATAATATGTGGTCACATCCCCGATGTCCCACTCTCCCTCCTCAAAAAATGGCATATCCATACTTTCAACCAATTTTATGATAATGGCACACTGAGCACCGTTACAGACCTTATGCTCCGGCATGGTCTTCCACCGAAGGCCTTTTTCCACATCATGCGAATAGTGAATTTTCTCAAACAACAGCCATTACAAAAAATACAGGTGGATGGCAAAATCTGGAGTATGTTCACAACTCAATCACAGACCCCTATTAAACTGTCTCATTATTATCACATTTTATTAGATGATCTAATATTCCTAAAAACTGCAACTATGTTCAAATGGGAAAGGGATCTTAAGGAAACATTCAACATCTCTCAATGGCAACAAGCATTGTCCATAGTACACAGGTTTTTGCACTGCGTCAACCATTGGGAGATGTCGATGAAAATAACACACAGATGGTACTATACACCCTTTCGGCTAGCCGGGTTCTTGCCGGCGTATTCTGCATTATGCTGGAGGGAATGCTGCCAGACAAGTACGATACTATATGTGCTGTGGGACTGCCCGTCCCTCAAGGGACTGTGGAACCAAGTGTTCAGTTACATGGCCACTCACACAGGTTGCATAGTAACTCCCAACCCAGCACTGGCACTCCTGCAGCTGGGAATAGACAAATTACCGTCACATTATAGGCCCTGGGTCACTCATATGCTACTAGCCACCAGAACACTTATACTACGCAAGTGGAAAATGGTATCCCCCCACCCTGACTGAGGTCATATCTTTATTGAAGATAAACTACCAATTTGAGAAATCACTGGCTGTAAATTCGCTCTCCTTGCAGAAATGTAACAAATACTGGGACTTCTGGTCTGCTAAATGCTAACTGTTAACTGATATATCTACTGACATTGATATAGCCATTGTGATTGCTGTCATTGCCTTTTTGCTGTGTCAAGTTTCATTCAACCTTGTTAACGTTATCGTTATGTATCATCTTGCTGATGCGAGCTACTTACCTTGTTTCTTGTTATACTTTTAAAACTCAATAAAAAATATTTAAAAAAAAAAAAAAAAAGAAAGCTTGGATGTGTCATTGGTTAAAAAGGGCCGTATTCTAGCGATGTTGCAGAGGTTAAGGCGGCATGATTTGGACAGGGATTGGATGTAAGCCTGAAAGGACAGTGCAGAGTCCAGGGTTACCCCTAGTACCCTGGCATGTGTGGAAGGACTGATAGTTGTTCCATTGATCTTGACAGATAATTCTGGGGAAGGGGCACGTGGAGGAGGAAATATTATGAGCTCGGTTTTAGATAGATTCAGTTTGAGGAAGTGGTGAGACATCCAGGCTGATATGTTTGTTAGTAGATCAGTGATTAGGGAGGAGACTGATGGGGTGAGCTGAGGGGTAGAGAGGTAGATTTGGGTGTCATCAGCATAGAAATGGTAGTGGAAGCCATGGGAGGCTATTAGCTGACCCAGGGAGGAGGTATAGATTGAGAATAGTAGCGTTCCAAGGACAGAACCTTGGGGGACCCCAACAGTAAGAGGAGTTGCAGGGGAGTAAGTGGAATTGTAAGTGACACTGAAGGTGCGGTGAGATAGGTAAGATTCGAACCAATGAAGAGCACAGCCACGGAGACCGAGCAAACTGAATTTTTTGAGAAGGAGGGGTGGTCAACAGTATCAAAGGCAGCAAAGAGGTCCAAGAGTAAGAGTATTGAGTAGTGACCATTGGTTTCAGCTGTTAGTAAGTCATTTGTAAGTTTTAGGAGAGAAGTTTCTGTGGAGTGTTGCCAGCAAAATCCAGACCAAGGAGGTTATTCTCAATGAGTTGCTTGCTCAAGTGGTTGTAGACTAAACGTTCAAGGAGTTCAGAAGCAAAAGGGAGTAAGGAGATGGGTCTTAAGTTATTAAGATGGGTGGGGTCTAGTGAGGCTTTCTTTGGTATGGGAGTTACTAGCGCATGTTTTAGAGAGTTGGGGAAGATGCCAGTGGAGAGGGAGAGGTTGAAGATATGAGTTAAAGAGTGTAGGTTAGAGTCAGAGGGGGACCGTACTATTTGAGAAGGAACAGGGTCCAGGGGGCAGGCAGTTAGGTGGGCATTAGAAAAAATGTTAGTGACTTCCTCTACAGTAGTTGGGTTAAAAAAGGGAAGTATTGATTGTGCAGGAGGACAAGGTGTGTAAGGGGAGGGAGATATCTGTAGTGTAAAGATCTCTTCATGAATTGTAACAAACTTATTTTTGAAGTGATTGGCAATCTCTTGGGCAGTGAGTAAGTTAGTGGGTGGAAGTAATGGAGGACGAAGTAGAGCGTTGAAGGTAGAAAAGAGTTGATGGGGACTGTGTGAGAGGGTGTTAATGAGAGTGATAAAGTAGGTCTGTTTGGCAGTGTGGAGGCAGGAACTGTATTTTTGGAGGGCAGATTTATATTGGCTGAAATCTTGCTGTGTCTTAGTCTTAAGCCACAGACGCTCAAGAGCGTGACTATGTTTTTTGAGGCTTCTGGTATTGTCTGTCTGCCAGGGTTGTAGCGGTCGGGGCCTGATTCTGTGTGTAGTGAGGGGGGCCAAAGCATCCAGGGTAGATGACAGTGAACTGTTGTAGACAGAAGTGGCCATGTTGGGGCAGGAAAGGGATGAGATTGTGTTGAAGAGACAATCTGTAGCAGAAAAAAGAAGTGAAGGGTTAAGATGGCGAAGGTTTCTACGGGTAATTGTTCGGTAGTTGGAAGGTAAGGAGGAGGACAAGAAGAGACTGAAACGAATGAGGTGGTTATCAGAGAGAGGGAGTGGAATGTTGGAGAGGTTGCGAGGAGTGCATAGGTAGGAGAACATGAGGTCAAGGCTGTTGCCATTAGAGTGTGTAGAAGCATGTGTCCATTGTTTTAGGTCAAAAGAGGAGGTTAAGCTCAAAAGTTTAGAAGTAGCAGGAGTGTTAAGATTAACAGGGATGTTGAAGTCTCTAAGAATGATTGTGGGAATTTCAGAAGAGAGAAAGTAGGGTAGCCAGGCAGAGAAGTCATCAAGGAAGCCTGATACCGGTCCAGGAGGCCGATAGATCACAGCAATTCTCAATGAAACTGGAGAAAATAGACAAATACAGTGAGCTTCAAATGAGGAGAGAGACAGAGAAGGGGTGGATGAAGAACCTGAAAAGTGCTTTGAGGGGAAAGCAGAATTCCAACCCCACCTCCTTTCTGTCCACTAGGCCTGGGAGAGTGAGTCCACAGGAGGCCACCATGGGAGAGGGCAGCAGGAGAAGGAGAGTCAGATTCTTGAAGCCAGGTCTCAGTAATTGCAAGCAGGTTGAAGGAGTTTGTGATAAATAGGTCATGGACAGAGGTGAGTTTGTTGCAAACAGAGCGGGCATTCCAGAGGGCGCAGGAGAAAGGGAGGTTAGCTCTAGGCAGAAGAGGAATAGAAACCAGATTCTGTGGATTTAGGCTGGTGTCAGAGGATAGGGGGTGATGGGTATGTTTGCCAAAGGTAAATGATGGGGGTCCAGGATTTGGGGAAATATCTCCAGAGGTTAAGAGAAGCAGAAGGGTGAGGGAGGTGATATGGGAGTATGATTTATGAGGGGGGACACATCTCAGTGTCCTGGAGGTTTTATTGGTGTGTGGGTTGAGAATCAGCAGGAGTTGATGAGTGCAGTATAAAGGTGAGGATAGGAGTGAGGGTGATATATACAAGCTGTGGGGCGGAGAAGAGGGGAAAAGGAGACAAATTTTTAGGAGAGAGGATGCAAACACGAGAAGGAGAATTAGGGATTGCATAATACAGGGTGGTGAGATTTAGAAGTAGACTGAATGTGAAATGGAAAAATTGTATAGAGACTCAGGTCACCTGTAGTCTGTCTGTTGGCTTGCAGTTGTATGCTTTGTGCATATGCTGAAGTGCTGAGCCAAAGGGTAATACTTAATCCAATATTAATACTTTATCCAAGATGGTAGTTGCCAATGCAATCCCCGCCTGTGCAACCCCCTGCCTGTGCATCCCCTCGAAAGGGCTTACATTTATACTGAGTTGGGTGGAGGTATTGCCAATTAATCAATTAGGATTGCATAGGAGGGACACATGGCTGACAGAATAAACCTCACACCAAAGACAGACTACAAGAAATAGCAAGAGAGCAGAATGGCAGAGTAATAAAGATAAGGACAGCTCATAATTTAGGTATAGGCAAGAGAAAGCAAAACAAACATCAGTGTTCTATGGACAGAGGTAAAGATTTTGAAAGCAGCATAGATTACCATTGAGCAACTTAGAAACAAGGATTATATTTCAGTTAAAGGTGGATTTTGAAAGCAGCATAGATTACCATTGAGCAAGTTAGAAACAAGGATTATATTTCAGTTAAAGGTGGATTTTGAAAGCAGCATAGATTACCATTGAGCAAGTTAGAAACAAGGATTCTATTTCAGTTAAAGGTGGATTTTGAAAGCAGCATAGATTACCTGTGGAGGGATAGAGAAGAGATGTTTAGATAGTGCTGAGCCGAAGTGTAATACTTAATCCAATATTAATACTTTATCCAAGATGGTAGTTGCCAATGCAATCCCTGCCTGATGCTATAACTTTTGCGCAAACCAATAAATATACACTTATTGAGATTTTATTTTTTCAAAGACATGTAGCTAAATACATTTTGGCCTAAATGTATGACGAAAATTGAGTTTTTTGGATTTTTTTTATAAGAAAAAGTAGAAAATGTAATTGTTTCTCAAAATTTTCAATCTTTTTTCGTTTATATCGTAAAAAAATAAAAACCGCAGAGGTGATTAAATACCACTAAAAGAAAGCGCTACTTGTAGAGAAAAAATTTGGGTACAGCATTGCATGACTGCGCAAATACCAGTTAACCACTTGCCGACTGCCTAACGCCGATCTACGTCGGCAGTCAGCCCCTCACAGGCAAAGTGACGTAGGGCTACGTCACTAGCTTGTGAGGGTCTAGGGAGCGAGCGCGCGCCCCCGGAGGCGCGCTCCCGCTCCCGCGTGGTCACGGACCCCCCCGCGCGTGTGACCAGCGGACCCGATGTCCACCGGTCACTCTGCGATCGGCGGGGGAGAGGGAGAATGTCAGGCAGCTTGTGTAAACAAGCTGCCTGTCATTCTCCTCGCTGTAAAGACACTGATCAAACGGATCTAGTATGTAGATCCGTTGATCAGTGTCCTTACAGCTCAAGCCACAGCCAATCACAGTAGAAAGCACGCCCCTAGGGATACACACAGCCCCTCCCTTCCAAATAAAGTTAACCCCTTCACAACCAGTGTATTTTTACAGTAACAGCGCATATGTATAGCACTGATTACTGTAGAAATGTCACTGGTAACCCCAAAAGTGTCACAAATGTCAGTCAAGGGTCCGATCTGTCCGCCCCAATGTCGCAGTACCGCAAAAAAAATCGCAGATCGCCGCCATTACGCGTTAAAAAAAAAAACAACAAAAATGACAAAAATCTTTCCCTTTGTTAGTAAACGCGATAACTTTTGCGCAAACCAATCAAAATACGCTTTTTGCGATTTTTTTTACCAAACATAGGTAGCATAAAACAAATTGGCCGAAAATTTTAAAAAATTTTGATTTTTACTTTTTTTTTGGGGGGAATTTCATATAAAAAAATGTGAAAAATATTGTTATTTTTGCAAAATTGACGCTCTTTTTTTGTTTATAGCGCGCGTGATCAAAAAATCGTACAGGTGATCAAATACCACCAAAAGAAAGCTCTGTTTGTGGGAAAAAAAGGACGTCAAATTCGTTTAGGTACAGCGTCGCACGACCGCGCAATTGTCCGTTAAAGTCACGCAGTGCCAAATCGCAAAATACCCCCTGGTCAGGAAGGGGGTAAAATCTTCCGGGGCTTAAGTGGTTAAAGTCACGCAGTACTAAATTGCAAAAAATGGCCTAGTCATTAAGGGGGTAAAACCTTCCAATCCTTAAGTGGGTAAATAAAACAAAGCCTTTTTGTACCCATAAAATCTTCTCATATTGGTTCATTACAAGTGAGAGTCTCGCAGACATGTATAAAAGAAACAAAGTTTGGAGCACAGAGAACCCAACAGTGTACCCACAGAGCACTTCTACACCTCTGATGTTCTGTCGGCCCTATCCAAATATGCCTAGACCTCCATTCATTCCAGCATGTCCCCCTTTACCCAATCTATGCACTGGTTCAACAACAGTTTTATCTAAGGACCCACCTCTTTAACCGCTTGCCGCCCGCCGTCATATGACGGTGGAGTGGAGCGACCATTATCCTGGGCCGCCGTCATATGACGGCGGCACTTTAAGCAGGGCAGGCGCGCGATCGCGTGCGCGCCGCCCTGCACTGCCGGTGTCGGGGACACCCCCCGTCACCGGCAGGGGGGAAACAGCCAATGGGCGTGGCTGTTTCCCATGTGATCGGCTGTGTTCCAATGACACAGCCGATCACAATGAAGGCGCCCACAAGATGACCGCGCATGCGCGATCAGGAGCGCGCAGCGCGGTCATGTCGGTGGCACTGTGTTCCGTAGGAACACAGCTGTCACCGGCGGTAGTAAACAGTCACTGACAGTGACTGTTTACTATGTGATCGGCTGTGAATCCATTCACAGCCGATCACAAAATGTAAACAAAGAGCAGTAACTGACTGTTACTAGCTCTTCTCCCCTCATACAGTTTCCAGTGTGAGGAGAGCAGAGCTAGAAACAGTGAGTTACTGCTCTGTGTACCTGTAAAAAGTAAAAGCACAGAAATAAATGTCCCCACACAGTCCTCAGCCCCCCCCCCCCATGTCACCTGTCACCCAACAGTCACCTCATCAGTGCCCAGAAATTGACACCCATAACGTTCACATGTGAGCGCAGCGATCGCAGGCAGAATCACCGCGATTCCGCCCGCGATCCGGAAATCATTGTGCCGGAAATCCGGAAATCACGGGCAACGCCTGTGCGTTGCCCGTGATTTGCAATAGCACCCCAAACGCTGTGCGATGTTGCCGCCATTTCCACCTGCCGAATTGCGGTAACATCACGCAAACATCGCATGACGCCCAAAAAAGGTACAAGAGTTTCTTTGGGGCGTCATGCGTTGTTTGCGCGATGTTACCGCGATTCGGCAGGCAGAAATCGCAGCAACATCGCACAGCGTTTGGGGTGCTATTGCAAATCACGGGCAACGCACAGGCGCCCCGCGATTTGCAATGATTTCTGGATCGCGGGCAGAATCGCGGTGATTCTGCCCGCGATCGCTACGCTCACATGTGAACGTAGCCTAAAGTTCACCAGTCACCAGAGACTGCCATCAGTACCGCCGTGCACCATCGCCCGTCACCTGTCACCCATCAGTGACCATCGCCCGTCACCTGTCACCCCATCAATCATCTGTCACCCTATCAATCATCGTCATCTGTCACCCTATCAATCATCGTCACTTGACACCCCATCAATCATCGTCACATGTCACCCCATCAGTGATTGTCATCTGTCACTCCATCAATCATCGTCACTTGTCACATCATCAATCATCGTCACCTGTCACCTCATCAATCATCATCACCTGTCACCTCATCAATCATCGTCACCTGTCACCCCATCAGTCATCGTCACCTGTCACCCCATCAGTCATCGTCACCTGTCACCCCATCAGTCATTGTCACCTGTCACCCCATCAGTCATCGTCACCTGTCACCCCATCAGTCATCGTCACCTGTTTGCCATATGCATGCAATTACTTACTGACCGCCTAACGACTATATGCGTCGGCCATTAAAAGCTAAATACTGGGGTTATGGCAGCAGATAGCCCCCATAACCCTGGTATTTTTTGAAACGGCGGGCGGTCGGCTTTCAGATAAGGGTGGTCCCAGTGGCGGATTCACTGCGGGAATTACCCTTACGGTGCAGGGGAAGAGGTGCCCCCCCCTCCTGCCGCGTCCCAGACGTTTTCCCAGCTTACCGGACCCGCCGGCAGCGGGGAAAACTATCCGGTCCCGGATCCTCAGAGACAGGAAGTCGAGTGAGGGCAAGATGGCCCTCACTCGACTCTATGGTCTTGGAGGATCGGAGCTACGTCAAAAGACGTTGCCTAGCAACCGGTTTAAAGGGCCACTTTTTTTTTTTCTTTTTTTTTTCCTCTTTCAACAATTTTTTTTTTCTTTTTTAGTGTAGTTGTGAGGTGTGAGGTCTTTTTGACCCCAGATCTCACAATAAAGAGGACCTGTCATGCCTATTTCTATTACAAGGGGTGTTTACATTCCTTGTAATAGGAATAAAAATTATCAAAACATTTTTTTTTAAACTGTGTAAAAATAAAAAAATAATAAATAAAATAAATAGGAAAAGAAAAAAAATTAAAGCGCCCTGTCCCCGTTAGCTCGCGCGCAGAAGCAAACGCATACGCAAGTCCCGCCCACATATGTAAACGGTGTTCAAACCATACATGTGAGGTATCGCCGCGATCGTTAGAGCGAAAGCAATAATTTGAGCCCTAGACCTCCTCTGTAACTCTAAGCTAGTAACCTGCAAAATTTTTTAAAATGTTGCCTATGGGGATTTTTAAGTACCAATGTTTGGCGCCATTCTGTGAGCATGCGCAATTTTGAAGCATGACATGTTGGGTATCTAATTACTCGGCGTAACATTATCTTTCACATTATGGAAAAAAATTGGGCTAAATTTACAGTTTTCTTATTTTTTAGTTAAAAAAAGTGAATTTTTTTTAAAAAAATTGCATTTGGAAGACTGCTGCGCAAATATGGTGTGATAAAAAATATTGCAACGATCTCCATTTTATTCTCTAGGGTCTCTGCTAAAAAAAATATATAATGTTTGGGGGTTCCAAGTAGTTTTCTAGCAAAAAAAATGATTTTAGCTTGTAAACACCAAGTGTCAAAAATAGGCCCAGTCTTAAAGTGGATAAATGGACAACTTTGTGTAAAGCGCTACTTGGATGTTAGGCCTATGTATGTGGCTAGGCTGTGTAAAAGTGTTACACATGTGGTATCGCCATACTCAGGAGGAATAGCAGAATGTATTTTGGGGTGCAATTTTTGCTATGTACATGCTTTGTGTTAGAAATATTGCATAAATGGACAGCTTTGTGTAAAAAAAATGTGTTTTCATTTTCTTTCCACATTTTCCAAAAACTTGTGGAAAAAAATGACATATTCAAAAGACTCATTATGCCTCAAAAATTATACGTTGGGCTGTTTGCTTTCCAAAATGGGGTCATTTTATGGGGGGTTCCGTTGTCCTGGTGCTCCAGGGCCTTCAAAAGTGTGATAGGTTGTCAGGAAATGATATGTGTAATTTATGCTCCTAGAATGCCGGACGCTGCTACTTGGATGTTAGGCCTCTGTATGTGGACAGGCTGTGAAAAAGTCTCACACATGTGGTATCGCCATACTCAGGAGGAGTAGTAGAATGTGTTTTGGGGTGTAGTTGCAAGTATACATGTGCTGTGTGAGAGAAATAACCTGTTAATACGGCAATTTGTAAAAAAAAAAAAAAAAATCTTCATTTTGCAAAGCATTGTGGGAAAAAATTACAACTTCAAAAAACTCACCATGCCCCTTATTAAATACCTTGGAATGTCTACTTTCCAAAAAGGGATCATTTGGGGGGTATTTGTACTTTCCTGACTTTTTAGTGTCTCAAGAAATGAGATAGGCCTTCAGTACATCAGGTGTGATCAAGTGTGATCAATTTTCAATGATTCGCACCATAGCTTGTGGACTCTATAACTTTCACAAAGACCAAATAATATAAACTTACTTGGGTTATTTTTACCAAAGATAAGTAGCAGTATACATTTTGGCCAAAATTTGTGAAGAAAAATGACTAATTTGCAAAATTTTATGACAGAAACAAAGAAAAATGCGTTTTTTTCACGATATTTTCAGTCTTTTTTTATTTATAGCACAAAAAATAAAAAACCCAGTATTGATCAAATACCATCAAAAGAAAGCTCTATTTGTGTGAAAAAAAGGACACACTTTTTGTATGGGTACAGTGTTGCATGACTGAGTAATTCTCAGTCAAAGTGTGAGAGTGCTGAAAGCTGAAAATCGGTCTGGGCAGGAAGGGGGTGAAAGTGCACTGTAGGCAAGTGGTTAAACTCCTAAAATCATGGGCATTAAAAGAGACTGCAGACACCCCCCAAGGTGAATAAATTTTCTTTTTTCCGGGGAAAAAGACAGCGCTTAAAGTAATGGGTAAAAAAAACCCAATAAGCATATATTATAATGAGCGGCAACTCTACTGTGTGATATCAGCACAAATAATAAACAAATATAAAAAACGCTAGCAATGATGGTTAGACATACTGGATAATTGAAACATAAGCATACATAATTTACTGTACATATAAAGTCCAAAGACTATCCCATGAATGAAAGCTCTCAATGGGTGATGTGACAGAAAGTTAAAATTAAAATAGAGCTCAAAAACACTTTGCCACATATGGTTCCAAGTTGGAATATCATGCAGCCTACATCTATCACCTAGTGCAACTGATCACCAGAGACACCGCCACCTTAAATGTAAAAAATGCCTGCTTACTAGCAATGCTGGACCTCTTTTTTACAGGAGGTCAGTAACCCTATTGGCTGATTGCCCTGCCAGGGCCTTCAGAGGCTGTTCCTGCAAACTTGTACTGGACCATAAGGGAAAACATCCGGCTAGAGTGTCTGTGTTTCCAGGCTCAAAAACAAAAAAGCGCTCCACATAGTATGCAAATCTATTGACACTTTATTTAAAATAGTGGAATTACACTCACATTTCAGTAGGTTAAAAGCACATTATAAATCTCGCTAGCCAACATAAAAACAAACACCCGTACTTCCAGGACTCAAAAATTCATATTGGACCTCATGCAACTTGGATTCTGTAAACTCTTCCTCCAGACTCTGGGACCTTTATTTTCAAATGAAATGCAAAATGTTCCATTGTTCATGATGATTTAGAAAGCCATGTTATCTGCTGCTGTTGGTCCACTGTGTTTTATCAAGTCCAAAGTCAGCACAGCTCTCTACGAGGAAATTCTAGAGCACTTTATGCTTCCCTCTGCTGACCAGCTTTATGGAGATTCATATTTCATTTTCCAGCAGGACTTGGCACCTGCCCACACTGCCAAAAGTACCAATACCTGGTTTAATGATCATGGTATCACTGTGCTTGATTGGCCAGCAAACTCACCTGACCTAAAGCCCTTAGAGTTAGATAATCTGTGGGGTATTGTCAAGAGGAAGATGAGAGACACCAGACCCAACAATGCAGACAAACTGAAGGCACCCTGGGTGTTTCATAACACCTCAGCAGTGCCACTGTCTGATCGCCTACATGCCACGCCACATTGGTGCAGTAACTCATGCAAAAGGAGCCCTGACCAAGTATTGAGTGCATACTATACTGTACATGGACATACTTTTCAGTAAGCCAACATTTCTGTATTAACATTTTTTTTCATTGATCTTATGTCATATTCTAATTTTCTGAGAAATTGAATTTTGGGTTTTCACTAGTTGTAAACCATAATCATCAAAATAAAAATAAAGAAATGCTTGAAAAATATTACTCTGTGTGTAACACTTCTATATAAAATTTATGAATTTCACTTTTTGAATTGAATTACTGAAATAAATGAACTTTTTGATGATATTCTAATTATATGAAATGCACCTGTGTATATTGTGTGGCATCTTTAAGCACTGGAATAGCCCAAAAACTTGGGGACAAAAAGCAGTGTTTACCCTGCAGCAAACATGAGAAATGTGGTAGCTAAGATCCTACTGTGGAAACTTTGTGTGGCACATTTACAGTGCCGGGGTACTGGAATAGGCCACAAACTTTACAGGCCATTATTTACCATGTAGCAAACATTAACATTTGGCAGCTGAGGTCCAGATGTGGAAATATATTGTGTGGTATCTTTACAGTGCTAAAGCACCAGAATAGGTCAGGAGTGATGATAGAAGCTGGTAGCTAATGGCAGGTATCAATTTGTCAGGGATAATCCAGAGCTGGATTATAGTAATAAATGTGAGCTGGTCCACAGTGTCAGAATGCAGGTAAATTTGCCTCTCAGTAGCAAAATCTCCTGCTGTGCTGAAGGCCCTTTTAGGAAGCACACTGGCTGTAGGTCAAGTCAAAATCTCCAGTGTATACGGTGCAAGCGCCGGCCAGTGGTCAAGCCAGCAAACCTAAAAGTTTGTAGGGTTCTCACATTTAAGAGTGTCTGTATTAGCCTTGCATCCCATCTAATTGGCAATTATGTGGCTCAGCCACTGCTAACTCTTAGAAACTAGTAGATCAGAGAAATGATGGTCATCAGAAGGGATGCTGCCACCATCAGGTAATGTGGAAAAAAAAGGTTATTATACAGCACCACCTCAAAGTGCCGAATTTTCTACTTTCTCTGGGATAATGGCAGTAGACTGGTCAACTTCTACTTGTATCAGCAATCCAAATGGATGGTCACCCAATAGTGGTCCTTATCTTTTATAAGGTCCCTTGGCAGGCATTTAGGCATAAAGGAGACATTTCAACAAAAAATGTCTGCAGCAGAGGATTGCGAGTTTCTCATCCAATTACAACTCCTAAGGTTTGGGAAGTGTGAAACATCCCCATCGAAGCCTGTCCCATTTTCTTCTCCTTATCACAGCCAGCACCCCAACTCTCCTGCTACTTCTGCCTCACAGTGATAGAAGGGTCTATCAATGCGAGGCAGAAACAAGTGAAGTTGTTAAAGGGTCCTGTTGGCCCTAACACAGCAGCAAGTCTCCATCTTCCTCCTGCTACTGTGCCTCTAGGTCCTGGCCTATTTGGCCATGGAGTGTGTATCTTTGGAGGAACAGGAGAGGGATCATATAACTTATTCCCTTCTTCTTGTGGTTCAGCATTTTCTTCAAAAAGTGCAAAGATGCTGCATACATCCTGAAGGATGCACCTGTCACGATTACTCGGTCAGGCTCAGAGTCCAGTCGCAGGAAGCAGCAGCACAACCGTGGTCAACAAGCAGGGTCTGGTACACAAGAGATCAGCCAGAGTGAGGGAGCAAGCAGAAGAGTAGTCGTAGTCTAGCCGAAGATCGGTACACAAGCAGTGAAGAGCAAAATGGCAGCAGGCAGAGGCGTAGTCCTGGAACGAAGCTGGAGGTCGGTACACAAGTAGAAGATTTGGGAGGATGAAGCACACAAAGCTAGATCTTGGCAAAAGCACAATAATCTGGCATCAGGAAGTTCCCAGATCAGGCTTAAATAGGAAGTTCAAAGGAGTGGCCAAAGGTTCAGAGATCACAGGAGGCTGGGCAAGGAACTAGGCAGGAAACTGGACAAGGTCTAAGTTACCACATAGATTTAGAATGCATAGATATTAGCTGCTGGATAGCTCAGCAACAAGAAGCGCTACCAGAAGCAACCATGGACCTGGGTTCGAATCTGGGCCCTTACAGCACCACTAAAGCTATGAAAATAACCCCAGCTCCCCAGAGCCTATGCTCCTACTGTGATTGCTTAAATAATGTGCAAACCAACTGAAATTAAGTGAGTCAGCGCTCACTGACATATTAGATGAGATCAATATGTGATTAAATGGAAATAGAAGTAAAGTTAAAAAATATGCAGACTGAAAGGAACAGAGAAAAAAATGATAATTAAATAATATTATGGTGTTTAAAGTCCATGTAGTCCATAAATAGCTGAGCACCACAGGATAACAAGGCCAATGGGAGAAACGACAGGTGGTGACCAGACAGAACACTCACATGACGGCAGCTCCTTGTTGAAGTATGGGATTCCCTTGAGAACAAAAAAAGAAAACAGGGCGCCAGGTCTGTGTGAGTAAAAACAACAACACTTTATTCCAATATCCACTTACATCGGAATAACTTGCAGACTGAATGTAGAGGTACTGTGGTATCATGTTTGGTAGACAGGGTGGGCTGGAGGGCTGCTGAAGATGTTTGGACCCATTAAAGATGACAACTGGGGCTATTCACATTAGCAAACTCCAAGGTTCTCATCACCGTATGACCGAAGATAAAATGGACCAATAGGGAGATCACAGGTCACACAAGTCTAGACCTGCTGCATGAGAAAATAGGAGAACAGCAGTGTCACAGGCTCTCATGCACCACTACTGGCTGCAACAAGACAGGGCACACAAGCTGGGGAGGGGATGGGCCACAACTAGTTTCCGAATCCCAGAACATTATTCAGATGTAAGTGGATATTGGAATAAAGTGTTATTGTTTTTACTTGCACTGACATGGTGCCCTGTTTTCTCTTTTTATTGTGATTGCTTAGATAATCATTGATATCTTGGTGCTGCGGTGCAGAATTTGAAGCATGGCCAACACTGAGTTTCAGCTCATTAGGGTTTTACAGGTTGGACAGATGGTAGGCAACTTATGTTGACACTATATTTCTGTCAGGCGAACACTGGCAGAGAATAAGCCTAATATGGCCACAAACTTTTCTGGCCTGAGACAGGAAATCCTGAAAGCCAAGGCACCCTTACATATGATATACAGAGATGAAACAAATCCTCCTATAACAGTTTTATTTGTTTGTCTGCAGCCCTCTCTTCTCTACAGCCTCCTAAAAAACATATATCTATGGCTAGCAATTAGCTACAGCAGGCAGGATTTGAGGTCACACACCACAAAGCACAGCATAGAGCAGGGAGCTGAGTGTAATGTGGGACCTAAGTAGAGGCAATGGACACCCCCCCCCCCTTTATAAAGTCTCAAAGGGAAACATGCACAACAGAGACTGTCAATCACTATCTGTGTGCCGAAGGGGGGTGGGGCCATCTCTCATGATTCTGTAGTGCTTGCATGACCTGTCAGTAGTGAGTCATGCAGATAGCAAAGGAATGACAGAGCATATAGAAATCACACTAGTTGCTTTAAACTGAGGCAAGTACACACTATAGAGGGATATGCTTTGTTCGTTTTTCATTTACAAGTTTTACCTTCACTTTAAAGAAAAACCTTGCACCACCAGGTTGAGGATATTTACAAGGCAAGGTGCATATGTTAATGGACCCTGCCAAATGCAACCAGCAAAATAGTGTCCGTTGTTACACATGACCTTACCTTGCTGAATATGACTTGGAGTCAGCCCCCTTGGCCTGGAGAGCTTCCAATATCTCTGTTGTGTGGTTACAACATGAAAAACAGCAAAGTAAAGTTCAGCCTGGGATGTTTTGTACATTCTGGGGCACATGTGGAGGACTGCTGATTCCAGTGAGTCAGAGGACAAGATAGGTGAGAAGAACAGTTGACTGTGTTATCACCAATATAAAATATACAGCATGGTGCCACAAGTTCCAGTGGTGTGTCTCATCCTACATCCATCCCAGTTGTCAACAAATTGACCTTTTGTAATGTAGAGGGTATGTATCATCCTTGCCACACTTGCTGGAGCTAGTGTCCATGATCATGTGGTACCCAAACTGCTTATTATTTTACCACAGCTGATATGCTGCTGGCAGAGACCACAATGGTACTCTAGGTAGCAGATATGTTAAAATGGCTTTCGATGGACCGGCTCTGGAAATATCCTCTGTAAGCTTTCCCTACCCTTGGGGAAAAAAAAACATCTTCATTGCTGTTCTGCCATGTATGGTTTGCCACCTCCTCATCACTGATTCCCACTTGGCAGTAACCTCCACCTGCAGGAATTCCACTGCCTCTTGCTGCTCCCTGCCTAATGTCACCTCCATCTATGATCCTGGTGCTCTCTTCCTCATTATACGAACTGTGGAGTTTCTGTGCATGACCAGATTATCCTCCTGCAGCAAGTCACTGATCATATGATCTGCTCATTTTGTGGGGTTATAGTGGGATTGGCAGACAAAAAAAAAAAAAAGAATACATTAGCAGCAGTTTCAAACATCTGGCTGCTCTGAGACTGGGAGAAGGAAAAAGAGAAATACTGTCAACCACTTAGTGATCTCCTGCATGTGCTGTGGCTTTAGAGCAGGACCTCTCTCAGATAGAATAGACAGATTTGCCCTGTCTCTAGATGGTGCAACATGACCACCATTATGTCCAACTGCAAAACAAAGTAATAAAAAAAGTTAGAATCATCCTTGTTGTTTAATTATAATTCTCAGGCATTTTCAACTTTATTATTTATAACCACAATTTGGTTAACCAAATTCACTATATATTATTAAGGGGGGCATAATTAAATGAGTTGGGATAAGAGATAACCATTGCCATGCTTGTATATCAATACATCACAAACCATTATAAAACATATTTCAGAAATTTGTTTCTTCTTAATTAAATGCTTAAATTATGCATTGCCTGCAAATCTTTTACAGTTTCTGAACTATAAAATATAATTGAAGCCCAAGTCATATGGCATGCCTAATTGACTAGCTGCTCCTAATATATTCATCAGAAACATGCAAGTTATTAAAAAAAATGGAGAAACTCAACTCTGTAATGGTAATTATCATGATATATTACATGACACTGGCACTTTATGATAAATAGACTACCATACAGACATTAAACCCATAGTCTGAAGCATATTGAAAAAAGTTACTTAGCTTTTCATATGCATTGAGTGGGTGCTTTTTGACATGGACATAATAATAATAACAATAATATATTTTTTGCTTGAATTTGATAAGCTCTGCAGGGTAGCTTTTCCCAGTATACAGCTGCAAGAAAAAGTATTTGAACCCTTTGGAATGATATGGATTTCTGCACAAATTGGTCATAAAATGTGATCTGATCATCATCTAAGTCACAACAATAGACAATCACAGTCTGCTTAAACTAATAACACACAAAGAATGAAATGTTGCCATGTTTTTATTGAACACACCATGTAAACATTCACAGTGCAGGTGGAAAAAGTATGTGAACCCCTAGACTAATGACATCTCCAAGAGCTAATTGGAGTGAGATGTCAGCCAACTGGAGTCCAATCAATGAGATGAGATTGGAGGTGTTGGTTACAGCTGCCCTGCCCTATAAAAAACACACACCAGTTCTGGGTTTGCTTTTCACAAGAAGCATTGCCTCATGTGAATGATGCCTCACACAAAAGAGCTCTCAGAAGACCTACGATTAAGAATTGTTGACTTGCATAAAGCTGGAAAGGGTTATAAAAGTATCTCCAAAAGCCTTGCTGTTCATCAGTCCATGGTAAGACAAATTGTCTATAAATGGAGAAAGTTCAGCACTGCTGCTACTCTCCCTAGGAGTGGCCGTCCTGTAAAGATGACTGCAAGAGCACAGCGCAGAATGCTCAATGAGATGAAGAAGAATCCTAGAGTGTCAGTTAAAGACTTACAAAAGTCACTGGCAAATGCTAACATCCCTGTTAGCGAATCTACAATACGTAAAACACTAAACAAGAATGGATTTCATGGGAGGATACCACAGAGGAAGCCACTGCTGTCCAAACAAAACATTGCTGCACGTTTGCAGTTTGTACAAGAGCACCTGGATGTTCCACAGCAGTACTGGCAAAATATTCTGTGGACAGATGAAACCAAAGTTGAGTTGTTTGGAAGAAACACACAACACTATGTGTGGCGAAAAAGAGGCACAGCACACCAACATCAAAACCTCATCCCAACTGTGAAGTATGGTGGTGGGGGCATCATGGTTTGGGGCTGTTTTGCTGCGTCAGGGCCTGGATGGATTGCTATCATCGAAGGAAAAATTAATTCCCAAGTTTATCAAGACATTTTGCAGGAGAACTTAAGGCCATCTGTCTACCAGCTGAAGCTCAACAGAAGATGGGTGTTGCAACTGGACAATGACCCAAAGCATAGAAGTAAATCAACAACAGAATGGCTTAAACAGAACAAAATACACCTTCTAAAGTGGCCCAGTCAGAATCCTGACCTCAACCTGATTGAGATGCTGTGGCATGACCTCAAGAAAGCGATTCACACCAGACATCCCAAGAATATCGCTGAACTGAAACAGTTCTGTAAAGAGGAATGGTCAAGACTTACTCCTGACCATTGTGCACGTCTGATCTGCAACTACAGGAAACGTTTGGTTGAAATTATTGCTGCCAAAGGAGGTTCAACCAGTTATTAAATCCAAGGGTTCACATACTTTTTCCACCTGCACTGTGAATGTTTACATGGTGTGTTCAATAAAAACATGGCAACATTTAATTCTTTGTGTGTTATTAGTTTAACCACTTAAGCCCCGGAGGATTTTCCTGCTGAAAGACCAGGGCCTATTTTGCGATTCAGCACTGCGTGAATTTAATGGACAATTGCGCGGTCGTGCGACGCTGTACCCAAATGAAATTGACGTCCTTTTTTTCCCACAAACAGGGCTTTCTTTTGGTGGTATTTGGTCACCTGTGCAATTTTTATTTTTTGCGCTATAAACAAAAGAAAAGCGTCAATTTTGAAAAAATAACAATATTTTTCACATTTTTTAAATGAAATTCCCCAAAAAATTTAAAAATCTAAATTTTTTAACATTTTAGGCCAATTTGTTTTCTGCTACATATTTTTGGTAAAAAATATAAGCGTATTTTGATTGGTTTGCGCAAAAGTTATTGCGTTTACTAACTAAGGGAAAGATTTATGTCATTTTTATTGTTATTGTTTTTTTTAACTAGTAATGGCGGCAATCTGCGATTTTTTTTGCGGGACTGTGACATTGCGGTGGACAGATCGGACCCCTGACTAACATTTTTGACACTTGAGGGTACCAGTGAAATTACTACAGTAATCAGTGCTATACATATGCACTGTTACTGTAAAAATGACACTGGCAGGGAAGGGGTTAACTTTATTAGTGATCAAGGGGTTAAGTGTGTCCCTAAGGGCGTGATTCTAACTGTAAAGGGGCGTGTCTTGTGATGTAACCACAGAGACATACAATCCTACATAGCAGGATCGTATGATCTCTGCAGTTACACCAGGGAGAATGACAGGCGGCTTTGTTTACATCAGCCGCCTGCCTTTCTCCCTCTCCAGCGGGAGATCGCAAGTGACATCGGAGCTGCCGGTCACTCGCGCAGGGATGTCAGGGAATGAGCGGGGGCGGGAGCGCGCCTCCGGCGGCGCGCGCTCGCCCCCTGCAGGCTCCTGGGTGAGCGATGTAGTACTACGTCGCTTTGCCCAGGAGGGGCTGGCTGCCACAGTAAATATACTGTGGGCGGTCGGCAAGTGGTTAAGCAGACTGTGATTGTCTATTGTGACTTAAGGCCCGTACACACGTACCGATCGTCGGCATACAAACGTCGGCGGACGAAAGATCTGCCGATTGTACGCTTGTTAGTATGGTGCCTCCGACAGCTGTCTGCGCACATTCTGCGGACAAGAGTCTATCTTGCAAACATAAAAAATTTTGTATGCCGACACCAGAACGGATGATTGTTCGCCAGTCAGTACAGAATTCTGCAGACAGACCGCAGATTTGCAAGACTGGGCATGCTCAGAAAAGAAAAAACACAGGGAAAGTTAACCATCACATGACATCACTTCTGCAGTCGGCTGTAGTCGGCGGACAAAATTCTAAGGCAGTCTTTGCACTTTTCAACAGACATCGACATCCCGGGGACAAAAGACGAACGTTTGTATGACGACGATCGGTACGTGTGTACGGGGCTTTAGATGATGATCAGATCACATTTTATGACCAATTTGTGCAGAAATCCATATCATTCCAAAGGGTTCACATACTTTTTCTTGCAGCTGTATCTATTGCCACCATATTTTTTGTTATCATTATTAGAAATACATTATACCATATCTATCACTGCGGTAAAGGGAAATTAAATTTAGGAACATTCAGTCCATTTACTTTTGTGACCACTAAGCTGCATTAAGCTGTGATGAGCTTTGAATTTGGACAGAATCTACGAGTGTTTGGACTTTTCCAGAGTCCTAAACCAAATGCATGCTCCAAACAAACATCCAAAAGGTTGGAAATTGTGTTCATGATATTTAAATATTCTGTGTGAATAGGAACACATAACAAACATAGTGGATAATTCTCAAGTTTGACTGCAGTGTATGTGCAAGTGTATGTACAATATATGGTATCACAACACTCCTACAGAGTACAGAAGATTAACGAAGACAGGGTCTACACATCAATCATTTAAAATTGTCACAATATTTACAGCCAGGTTAAGACAAGAAAATTAACAGAAAAGATAATGGTTCTAGTTGCTGAGTAATGGTGCCTTGGCCACCAAATTCTGTGTACCCGCAAGAAATTTGACTGGAAAACAGAAGACACAACACTTTAGCAGGAAAACAGGAAGCAGGAAACAGAACATGCATAATTATATAACAAATATGGCTGCCGTCACGCATATATCACTATGCATTTTATATAAAACAATAACTTTCAAAGAATGCCACATCCAATAAAAACAGTTGCAAAAAAAAAAAAAAAAACACCAACAAGAATTATTTGTACAGTTATTGGTGGATTTTAAAGGCACAATGTGAGACACACAAACTTGTATAAACAAGGCATTGGCTCCCTTTGCACGCCGGACACAGACCCTGGGATCCCTCCAGGCAAGGATATACCCTTGAGTGACTACACTTTACCAGGTATTATCATATATCTCCCTTTGGTGCTCCATATTTTGGGTGACACTTTCCACGTATTCGGTGCAGTGCTTGCCCTGCGGGCCTTCCCCGGGTTAAAGCATACTGGGTCTACCTGCCCCCATGACGCTGGTACCACACCCTTGGTTTTACCTCCTGTGTGTTTAGAAGGGGAGGTTTGGGACTTTGAATGAGGCGCACAGTGGGAGTGCTGTGCGACTCCATCCCGGTTCAATTGTAAAAGAAAAGAGAGGTTGGGACTTTGAGTGAGAGGCGTGACCAGGCTGGCAGAGAACAGTCGGCATATTTATTGGTACATATAGTTCAAATGACATATACAATGTTTTGCAAAGAATTACTGGATATTAAAAAACAAATAAATAGACCCATGGTCCAATAACATAGAAATCAACAGAGTGGGATTCCATATATGGTGGAGTATTGAGGAGTATACATAATATCACAATTGAGAATTGCAAGTAGTAATGATATAGTAGTAGGATTAGGAACATCATAGGCTCTACGCGTTTCGTGGTCCGAATCGCCACTCATCAGGAGCAGATGAACATAATCTAAAAGGAAACCAACGATATTGTGGCTGACCTGCTGTTGTCCTACTCGGGAGCTGCGATACGCATCGACTGCCCCCCCTTTCCCTCTCTGATTCTGCACGGAGGATCGGGTGGGCGGGTCGCTGCGCATCGGCGCCACGCCCCACGCCGACTCATGGCGTCTATCTGACGCCATGATGCCGACGGCTGGTTTCCTCCTTCAGTGCATATGAGACAGCACACGAGACGGCCATGCCAATGGCGTGCTCCGTCCCTGGTTGTCTCTCTTTTGCACTGAGCGTGACGCTGGGTCCACTTGTCTGGCGGCTTCTTGGCGGATGCGGAGCACCTTGTTATGGAGTCTGGGCTCCATCTGCTGGTAACACTTCCCCTCATCTTCCACTAACTCACCCCCTTATTTGGTTCCAGATCTTTTGGCTATTTATACTGTCCCCCATTTTTCTACCTGTTTCTGGCTGGGTCCCCATTCACAATTGGTCTCACGTGGCTGCTCACGCACTCGTTGGTTTAGGTATACCTCACTTTTTCTCCTATTTTTTCACCTTATATCATTTTACCACATTTCCCATCCTTATATATCATTTTCACTCATACACCATCACACCCTCTTTACTTCCCATGTTTAGACCATATTATTTTATCACACTATTCCCATTCACTCACACCTCATTTCACATTACACGGTCACATTTCTCTCATCTACTCAGGATACACCTGATATTTCTTACATATTATATACTATATACTATACAATATATATCATTTATTACTTATATATTTTATGCATTATACTATATTACAGTATAGGATCATATATGTATATACATACTCCTCATTTATGATGTTACATTAAATTAAAGGTCTACATACTTCATATTCACTTCAGTAACATTACACAATACATACCATTACATACAACCTTTTGTCTTTTTTCATACCGCAGCAGCACTATGGTGTATTTCTAAATAATTATTATTCCAATGCCACCAATAACAATATCTACATACATACTTTTTTGATAGACATCCCTCCATGCTGCTACATATTTTCATCTTCTTCTCAATACTTACCTCAGCCCACACTCACCTAGTGTGCTATCGCTCTGCCTGCCCCGCCGAATTCGTGTGCCCTCAGCTCCCGGTGAGACTTCATGGAGTCATACCCACTCTCCCCTCCAAATACGATCTGAGCCTTTTGCAAGCATGGGTATGTATGGGGGTCTGCCCCCTTTTCCCTTTCCCCTTTCTCCAATACATATTATCAGCATTGTGCCAATTTCCTTATATGTTTCCTTTTAGATTATGTTCATCTGCTCCTGATGAGTGGCGATTCGGGCCACGAAACGCGTAGAGCCTATGATGTTCCTAATCCTACTACTATATCATTACTACTTGCAATTCTCAATTGTGATATTATGTATACTCCTCAATACTCCACCATATATGGAATCCCACTCTGTTGATTTCTATGTTATTGGACCATGGGTCTATTTATTTGTTTTTTAATATCCAGTAATTCTTTGCAAAACATTGTATATGTCATTTGAACTATATGTACCAATAAATATGCCGACTGTTCTCTGTCAGCCTGGTCACGCCTCTCACTCAAAGTCCCAACCTCTCTTTTCTTTTACCTCCTGTGTGTTGGGACTTGGATGTATATTTGCCATGCTCTGTGATCTACACTAAATGCATCTTAAAACAGTGCTGTGACTTCAGTACACAGTCCGTGAAGAAGCCAATATGAGAGCTTTCCAGCCTTGGCGAAACATGTAGGACTTTTCAAGTCACATTATACTGTCTCTACATTGTCCTTGATGCATTGGATTGATGTCACTTTGTACGTGCTTACAATCATGGTTTTAATATTTTATAAGTATTGATATGTTATTGTTATTTTTTCAATAAAGCATTATATTTTTTATGAACCAAGTGTTGTTTACTCCAGACTTCTCCACAGCCTTAAAAGTCCCATTTTTATAGTGTAATAAGCCGTTGGCCTGTCATCTTTTTGACGGCATCTACGACCATCACACTGACCTACCTTCATAGTATAAACAAGGCATTTTATTGTAAACATGTTAAAAAGCTTATATAATAAAAGACTGTTGGATAGCCAAAAGAAAAGGGGGATACATGACCTACATAATTGTTCCTTCTGACAATGTAGGACATAAATTACCACAGACAGAAAGTAATATGACAATAATCCTTGAAATCTGAATAATAGTTTCCAATATTATTCCCTGGGGCGTGGCCTGTGTCCTATCTCACCGCTGGCTGAGCCATTCTCCTCACATGACGTTGTTGCCAGGAGTCAGCTGGGGGCGCTCAGGGCGGATCATGTAATCACAGTCATTCCTGTGGTTCTGCTTTCCTGAATTATGCTGCCAAGGAACAAGAAAGGGCATGAATTGATGGGCGAGTAAGAAAAGGATTTGCATTCGAGAGCCAAGTGGTGGGCGCTGACTGTCTAGTGGAAGAGTTAGCTGTGATGCTTACAGGCCTTCATTTATCTCAGATCTGGTGAGTCTCCATTTTGATGGGTGATCACGGCTTGTTGGTGGAGGCACACAGACTATACAATTAGCTGCACTTTCATCCTACTGTATTACCTGCACTGGTATATGGGACTGCTCTTTGGCCGAATGATAATCTTACTCTATAGCGAGTGCACTTTACTTCTGATGGACATTCAGTTGTTGATATTTTAACCATTCATGTGCAATGATGTTTTAACTATTCAATGTGCAATTTATTTATTATTTCTTAGCGCTGCTAGTGTCACAGATTGGCTTGTCAAAACTCAATCGGTTGCACCTTTGTTCAAGTTCCTCTATTAGATATAATGTCTGCACTGTATAATGTACCCAACCTTGGAACAGATTCTATAACAAATGACATGTTGCTTGGTCCATAGCTGCACCGGCTTTAGATATATATGTTCAGGGTTTGCTCCCCCAATTTTTTGCTTGTTTATTATGTATTCAGTCTGACCAGACTTCTGGGGTTGAGCATCCCATCCCCCACACACACCTGTACTCTATCAGTGTCCACTATCAAGTAGATATAGGAGGAGTCCCTTGTAGTGCATTAGCACATCTTTCCCAGCAAGGAGTGTTGTCTCCAAGGGTTAGAGAGGCTGGATTCACCCCTTTTTTATGGATAGTGTAGGATCCACTGATAATGGGGTACTTTGACGCAGTGGTGGGCTTGAGCACGATATGGCCATATGGTGGGACTAAATCCCCATTTTTATTTATGGATCGTCTCCATATTTGATAGTCATTTCTTTTGCATGTGTGCACTATTCTTTTTTAATATACATGTTGCTTGGTCCATAGCTGCACCGGCTTTAGATATACATGTTCAGGGTTTGCTCCCCCAATTTTTTGCTTGCTTATTATGTTAAAAGGCTTATATAATAAAAGACTGTTGGATAGCCAAAAGAAAAGGGGGATACATGACCTACATAATTGTTCCCTCTGACAATGTAGGACATAAATTACCACTGACAGAAGGTAATATGACAATAATCCTTGTAATCTGAATAATAGTTTCCAATATTATTCCCTGGGGCGTGGCCTGTGTCCTATCTCACCTCTGGCTGAGCCATTCTCCTCACATGACGTTGTTGCCGGGAGTCAGCTGGGGGCGCTCAGGGCGGATCATGTAATCACAGTCATTCCTGTGGTTCTGCTTTCATGAATTATGCTGCCAAGGAACAAGAAAGGGCATGAATTGATGGGCGAGTAAGAAAAGGATTTGCATTCGAGAGCCAAGTGGTGGGTGCTGACTGTCTAGTGGAAGAGTTAGCTGTGATGCTTACAGGCCTTCATTTATCTCAGATCTGGTGAGTCTCCATTTTGATGGGTGATCACGGCTTGTTGGTGGAAGCACACAGACTATACAATTAGCTGCACTTTCATCCTACTGTATTACCTGCACTGGTATATGGGACTGCTCTTTGGCCGAATGATAATCTTACTCTATAGCGAGTGCACTTTACTTCTGATGGACATTCAGTTGTTGATATTTTAACCATTCATGTGCAATGATGTTTTAACTATTCAATGTGCAATTTATTTATTATTTCTTAGCGCTGCTAGTGTCACAGATTGACTTGTCAAAACTCAATTGGTTGCACCTTTGTTCAAGTTCCTCTATTAGATATAATGTCTGCACTGTATAATGTACCCAACCTTGGAACATATTCTATAACAAATGACATGTTGCTTGGTCCATAGCTGCACCGGCTTTAGATATACATGTTCAGGGTTTGCTCCCCCAATTTTTTGCTTGTTTATTATGTATTCGGTCTGACCAGACTTCTGAGGTTGAGCATCCCATCCCCCACACACACCTGTACTCTATCAGTGTCCACTATCAAGTAGATATAGGAGGAGTCCCTTGTAGTGCATTAGCACATCTTTCCCAGCAAGGAGTGTTGTCTCCAAGGGTTAGAGAGGCTGGATTCACCCCTTTTTTTATGGATAGTGTAGGACCCACTGATAATGGGGTACTTTGACGCAGTGGTGGGCTTGAGCACGATATGGCCATATGGTGGGACTAAATCCCCATTTTTATTTATGGATTGTCTCCATATTTGATAGTCATTTCTTTTGCATGTGTGCACTATTCTTTTTTAATATACATGTTGCTTGGTCCATAGCTGCACCGGCTTTAGATATACATGTTCAGGGTTTACTCCCCCAATTTTTGCTTGTTTATTATGTTAAAAAGCTTATATAATAAAAGACTGTTGGATAGCCAAAAGAAAAGGGGGATACATGACCTACATAATTGTTCCCTCTGACAATGTAGGACATAAATTACCACAGACAGAAGGTAATATGACAATAATCCTTGTAATCTGAATAATAGTTTCCAAAATTATTCCCTGGGGCGTGGCCTGTGTCCTATCTCACCGCTGGCTGAGCCGTTCTCCTCACATGACGTTGTTGCCGGGAGCCAGCTGGGGGCGCTCAGGGCGGATCATGTAATCACAGTCATTCCTGTGGTTCTGCTTTCCTGAATTATGCTGCCAAGGAACAAGAAAGGGCATGAATTGATGGGTGAGTAAGAAAAGGATTTGCATTCGAGAGCCAAGTGGTGGGTGCTGACTGTCTAGTGGAAGAGTTAGCTGTGATGCTTACAGGCCTTCATTTATCTCAGATCTGGTGAGTCTCCATTTTGATGGGTGATCACGGCTTGTTGGTGGAGGCACACGGACTATACAATTAGCTGCACTTTCATCCTACCTTATTACCTGCACTGGTATATGGGACTGCTCTTTGGCCGAATGATAATCTTACTCTATAGCGAGTGCACTTTACTTCTGATGGACATTCAGTTGTTGATGTTTTAACCATTCATGTGCAATGATGTTTTAACTATTCAATGTGCAATTTATTTATTATTTCTTAGCGCTGCTAGTGTCACAGATTGGCTTGTCAAAACTCAATCGGTTGCACCTTTGTTCAAGTTCCTCTATTAGATATAATGTCTGCACTGTATAATGTACCCAACCTTGGAACAGATTCTATAACAAATGACCACAAGTATAAAGGGAATCACCAAGTATAACTGCATAAGAAATAATCAGGGATATTCAAAGATCTTAACATTGTAATCAAGTAAAGAGCGGCCAATAAGACCCCAATGCTCGCAAATGTGCCTCCCAGATAAATGCACCTAAAAAGGTATAAGCATAACAAAAACAAACTACCACAATACAGTATGCCAACACCTAAAAAGTCTAGCAAGTGTGCCAGATATGGGGTCAAGATTTATAAGCTCTGTGACAGGGCAACAGGCTAATCATGTAGTTTCTGGATTTACGAGGGAAAAGATAGCAATGTGGAGCCCCCCGACGGCCCAGACTACATTGGAAGCAGTGGCAATATGTGAGGTAGGCTGCAGCCTGTCATACAGTATATACAGTACCCTATTACCTGGCATGTAACAGAGAAGAGGGAACATACCCTATATATACTGTATATATACCCTAGCGTGGAAATTACCCGTTCTATTTCTCTTTAACATCCAAGGGTGTGAACACTTCTGCAGCTATGGATATTTTCGGATGCATTAGCAGTAAAAATATTAATGTAGAGGAAGTTTTCAATCAAGAGCAGGTGATTAATAGACAAGATATAGACGCCGGTTTAGACAACTTAAACATACACTAGAAAAGCAACATGGAGTATGGTGGGACGTATTTACCCTGGAGATGTATATTAAAGAAATAATGACCCCGAGGAGACTCAAGTGGGACATTCACCCCAACAATGGAATGGAAGATAAGAATCTTATAGATGAATGGTATACGTTCTTTAACCAATGTGAGACAGACTTATTGCAACATATAATAAAGAGGAGACAATGTAAGTTAAAAAAATGTTGAAATGACCATCAGAAACCTAAAAAATATGTTAGCGCCTTTTGGACATCAGAAGGAATTTAAGGATAAAAAAAGAACTACAGGAAGCTATTAAAAAGTATGATGTAGAGATCAAACAAAGAAACAGAAGAAATTTAGACGTATCAGACTACAAAAAGCAGAAGGTATATAAATGGCAAACCATGAGACCCACCTTTTAGACCAACGAGATTACCCATGGCTCCACCTATGCATCCACAGAGGAATTTGCAACATGAAAGGGATGAACAACTCAGAACCCCAAGACAGGGATCTCCAAGGACCCCTAGATTTACTATCCCTACCAATAACAGACATTCCCCACTCAGAAAGATGAGACCACACACTCCTATGGGAGATTTTGGGAACAGCTTTTTTGAGGATAGGAGGGATTTTTTTTGGGGGGGTGGCACCGAGGACGACCACCCAGACAACAAGGATGGCATGGTCCACCCAGGCAACAGGCGTGGTGGGGACCCCCAAGGAATACCAACAGTTTAGATCAGGGCCCAATGGGGAATCAGAGATATCCCCAACCCAGGGGACCGGAGGGGTTACACACTGTACCCATGGGGATAAAATCAAGAGGGTACAACTGGACTAGTTCCTGAGAACCACAGGATGGGAAAGAGGAAATGGACAAGAGGCAAACAAGGAGGGAAGAAGAAAAAAATAAGAGAGTATTAGGTACAGGTTCTTTTAACTTAAAGAGGTTGTAAACCGAGAAAAACTTTTTTTTTTTTTTTCTTTACATCCTGAAAGAGAAAGACATAATGAGCTAGTATGCATCGCATACTAGCTCATTATCAAATACTTACCTTAGAACGAGCCCTCGCCGCGCCGCTCTCTTACCTCTATGACGGGCGACATGTCCAGTCACCCGTCTTCCGGGATCGCGGCATCCAGCCATCTGATTGGCTGGAGCCGCGGTGACGTCACTCCAGTGCACGCGCGCGGGAGCCGACGGTCACGGCATAGTGCTTTTAAGGAACGGCCCGATCGCCCGTTCCTTCAGAGCGCATGCGCCAGTGACGTCACTGGCTGCATCAAATGTAAACATCTCCTAAACGGTACATGTTTAGGAGATATTTACAGTACCTATAGGTAAGCCTTAATATAGGCTTACCTATAGGTACAAGTGTCAGAGGAGGGTTTACTTCCTCTTTAAGTAGTGTGGAATTTACTATGGAGGAATTAAGTATTTTAGATCTGTGCCTTAAATATGCACCAGATAAAGATATTGATAAGTTTGAGGTCTACATAAACCTACAGAAATTTATGAGGAAAGTAAGTGTTGAAAAATGTTTTACTCTTAAAAGGAGAGAATAAATTATTGCAGTCTACAGAATTTAAGCATACTGGATTGAGGAACCGCTCTCTATTCAATCCTAAAGTACCAGGAAACAAGCTTTTAAAAGGATGTTTGAAATAGAGCTAAAAAGATTGGAGGAGAAAGACAGGAAAAACAAGAATATATGGAAGACTATTAAAGAAATAGAAAAGAAAAAGAAAGTTGCTATCCACTTAGCAGATAAAGGAGGGGGATTGGTTATATTGAACAAATGTGACTATGAAGAAGAAATGGAAAATCTCTTGAAGGTTGAAGGGACGTACAGTAGGCTGGATAGTAATCCCAGAAGGCAATATGAGAAGAAGCTTAAAACCTATATTAGGAGGGGCAAGAAGAAGGGTATCTTGAGTATGAAGGAGGCTAGATATCTCTTTCCTGAAGCTTCAAAAACACCTGTGATGTACTACCTACCTAAAATACATAAGAGGCTAGAAAAACCACCAGGTAGGCCTATTATCAGCAGATTGGATTCCTTGTTCTCTAGATTAGGTGAATACCTTTACCAGTTCCTACAACCATTGGTACAGGAAGGAAGATCTTATTTGAGGGATAGTACCCCATTGATCACATAGATCCGGGATACTTTGTTAATATAGACCAGTGTTTTTTGGTTACTATAGATACCAATTCCCTATACACCAGTATAGTCCAAAGAGATGGGAGGAATGGGGTTGCTAAAGCCCTATATGAAGACACAGGTCTGAAGCAAGAACAGGTCTAATATATTTTTGAAGGTCTGAAGCTGGCAATGGAAGGTCTGAAGCTGGCAATGGAGAAAAACTATTTCCGGTACGGAAACAACTATTATGTACAGACTAAAGGCATGGCCATGGGAGCTTGGTATGCCCCAAGTGTTGCTAAACTATTCATGAATATGTGGGAGGAGTAACAGATCTACAGCATGGAGAGATTACACTTGAAGTTCTACCTGCAATACATAGATGACATTATCATGCTATGCAAAGGACCGGAGGAGTCCCTGAAAAAATTCCATGAAGAGATTAACCAGAATAGATACAGAATTTCATTTACCAGGAATTGGACCTTCTTTAAGCCTACCGATAGGAATGGTTACATACCATTTTCCAGAGATGGAAAGGAAACATCCCAAAAGGTCAGCTAAAGAAACTGAGAAGGAATTACGATACAATGGAAGACTATGATGACCAAGCTGACTTAATGGTGAAAAGATTTGAAGAGAAAGGTTATCGCAGGGAGAACTTAGAAAGAGTGAGAAGAGAGGTGAGGAATATGAGCAGAGAAACACTGCCAACCAAGATAATGAGAAATAAAGAGAAGAACATAGATCTATCCTTTATTACAGGATATAACAAACAATTTGGGTCGATTGAACATATTGTCAGGGAATATTGGCCCATTTTAAAATCAGACAGGACTCTCTCCAAGATCCTTCCAAGTAGGCCTAGATTTATCTATAGAAGAGCACCCACACTCAGAAATCGTCTTGTTCATATTAGCATAGATTATTTCCAGAATTAAAAGGATTCTACAGATGCAAGAAATGCTTACCGTGTAAGGTAAACAAAAAACAACCAAGTAAGATAGGTCATTTTAGGTCTTTAGTCACTAACAAAACATTCCAGGTCAAGAAACTCATAACCTGTAATAGCACACACTTGACATATGTGATTGAGAGCCCTTGTTGGCTCCAATATGTGGGGAGAACCACTAGACCCCTCTTCCTTAGGATTAGGGAACACATTAACAACATCAGAAAAGGGTTCCCCAAGCACAGCCTATCTAGAGATTTTTCAGAAGTACATAACAGAGACCCCCAAGGGAATGACATTTTATGTCATAGATTTAATTAACCTTCCTAGCCGTATTCCCGAGTATACACTCGGGGTACTGCTAGGAAGTTCGCTGGATCCTGGTAGAGGGGTTACTTACATTGTCACCGGGATCCAGCGATGTATCCCGGCGGTGTGTGGCGGCGGATCTTCCTCCGGATCCTCTGTGTGCCCCGGCTTCCGTCTCCTGCGATGTGACGTTCGCAGGGGGGGTGAAAACAGGCGGCAAATTCAAATGTAAAACACACCAAACACACTGATACAATTCAAAATAAAAAATATTCCCATTATTTTGCCCCCCAGTGCCCTTTCCTGCAGTATTACTATGTATACGTGTTTACGTGTATATATATATATATATATATATATATACATACATACATACTTTAACTTATTTATAGTTTTTTATTATATTATAATTTATGATTTTGTGTTTCAAACTTTATCATACCCGAGATGTTATAAAGAAGAACGCACAGAAAAAAAAATTCATATGTAAATAGTTGGTTTGGGCTGCTCATTCTTAAGAATTACTTAATGGTACCGCTTTCAGCACCTAAAATCCAAAAGAATCATACCGCCAGGGAGGTTAAGAGTGGACAATAAGAAGATTAAGGTGTCCCAAAATGAAACAAAATTGATTTACCAACTGGGGTCCCTACAGACTGGGAGCCTGAACATAGACATTTACTTGAATTATTTTATTTCCAATGTTTGATATATTTATCTATCGATACCAAATGGTTTAGTTTTTGGACCTATTTGTAGATATCATGTTTGGCACATGCCACATGTAATTTTAATGCCCCTACTAGTGATTAGGCTTAGTATATTATCCCTCCTTTCTAGAGACACATTTATACTTGTACTCCATGTTAGATTTATAGTTTAGTATCCACTTATATGGAGTGGGGATATTAGACCTGCTCCTGAATTTGTGTGCATATAGTTACTATATGTACATTTATGGGGGTCCCATGAGAGGTTATACGTACCTATGTACCCTATCCACATAGGTTTACATAGGTTTACATATAGGAATTTCCTGGTTTCTGGTTTCCTCTGCATGCATATATTGGCATGCATAGTGTTAGCTCACTTTACTACATTTCCCTCCTTAAGGTTATTTTGTACATATACACACCACTTATACTCTATACATTCTTGTATTTTATATGTAATTTTTTATATGTGTATTTTTATATGTATGTTTTCTATACATATATTTTATATATATATATATTTTTATTTTCAATTAAGAGGTACCTTATT
Source organism: Pelophylax lessonae (assembly GCF_965119305.1). Lineage (NCBI taxonomy): Eukaryota > Metazoa > Chordata > Amphibia > Anura > Ranidae > Pelophylax > Pelophylax lessonae. Next base: position 305,781,536 of record NC_138772.1, on the reverse strand, counting down.
ATGACTTCAGGCCAGAAGTGTTGTATTAATTACATTTGTTTTATCTGTTATTCATGATCTTTAAAATCCCAGAAGTACGTTTGTGGAGGCTATATTTTGCGGAATGTAGATTGCCAAGCAGAAACTCTATCTCCATGTACTAGGTGTATGCCAATTCATCTGTGTAATGGCCGCTTGGGCTGGCTTCTGGCTGATTATGTTGTTGTTGTTTCTCACTGCCTAGCAACTACATGGTATATATACAGCTAAATTGACACGAATGATGCTGCTCCTGATGACGTCGTTCTGATGAAATGCGTAGAGCGGCATCACCTCACTTCCTGCTTTGTACTGCCAGTCCGTGGAACACATCGCGTTTCGTACATAGCGCCTGTATTTACCATACAGGCTTCCTTACTTTGTTTGTTTGTAAGTACAACTTTTACTGCTTTGGAATAAAACGCTTTAACTAATTCACGCTATGAGATACCTCTTTCCATCCCCATATACCTGTGATGATAATTCCTGGAAATGAGCATATTAGGAAATTGCCATCTAGTTGGTGTCTGTGGCCCCTGTTAGAGGTTTCTATCTTCTGCTCCCCCATGATCAGGCATGTAGAGGAGAAGAGGAAACATACAGCTTTTTGATTGGTGCCAATGATCCCTGCAGGGGTTCCATATTATGGTGAGTGCAGACCTTGGAGAGAGGGGGAGCACAATTGTACCCACTTTCATGGCTGATCACCGGAGATTGCAATTTACTTGCACTGACTTCTGCTCTTTATCACCCTTTTTTGCCCTTATAATAATTTATTGGCTTAAAGAACAAATTATTGTGGTTTTTAACGTTTTCATAACACAGACTGAATTTTTTTCACCTATTTGGCACAAGTCACGTTATATTGATATTCTATGAGTTCACTGAATGCGCTTTGCATTTACAAACACATTTTTTCTTTTATTAAACGTATAAACAGAACAAATAATTACAGCTACAATACATTACTCTGCACAAAAACGAAAACAAACTAAACAAAAAAAAAAAAAAATTAAATTTTTTTTTTTTTTGGGAGAGGAAGGGAAGGGGAATACCAACAAAACAATTTAAGGGCTGAAAAGGAGAAAAAAAAAAATAAAAAAAGTTCAGTCAGGCTGCTGCATAAAATCTTGAAAGAAATTGCAAAATACGAGAATGATAACATACTTATTGTGGGTGATTTTAATATGGTGCCAGACCCGAAAATGGATAGAATGACTGGAGATTCTTCCACCAGATCGGATCTTGCCGAATGGGCTGAGACTTATGGGTTGACGGATCTATGGCGTTGGCACCATCCCCACTCTAGGGAATATACCTGCCATTCCGCAAATTATAAATCCTTTTCTCGAATTGATTTAATGTTTGCAGGTGGTTCACTCCTATCTCGGGTGCGGGAGATTCGGGTTCTTCCTCGTGGGATCTCTGACCATGCTCCACTTCTCCTAAATATGGAACTATCTGGCAACCCCTCTGATAGATTATGGCGATTATCCAGATATTGGATCTCTGATCCTGATATAAACCCTTTAGTGGCGCCCCAAATAGCGGCCTTTTGGGAGATAAACCCGGGCACGGCATCAGTGGCTATGGTCTGGGATTCCTTTAAGGTTTGCACCCGGGGGTATTACCAGACAGCTATTGGGAAGATCCAACGATATAGGCGAACAAATTTACTGCAAAAAGAAAAAGAGGCTAGAGATATGGAAAATTTGTATATTCAAACTAGAGATCCCACTCATTATACACAATTTCAATCTTTGACCAGGGAGGTAATGGGAATACGTACAGTTATTACACAGAAAAAACTCCTTTCTCAATCCCAACGTATTTTCGTACAAGGAGAGTATAACGGTAAAATGCTTGCGCAAATTTCTAGGGAACAGACAACTGGGTATAGTATAGCACACATTCAGGATCAATCAGTTATTCTTCATTCTAATCCAGAAACCATCAATCACAATTTCACTGATTATTATCAGGCCCTATATAATACTAGGGTCAACTATTCAGGAGATGAATTAGATCACTATTTGCAGGTAGTGGACTTTCCGGTCTTAACCGATAAATATAGGGCCAAATTAGATGCCCCTATTACTCTTTTGGAGATCCAGGAAGTGGTGGCTTCCTTACAACCGGATAAAACACCAGGACCGGATGGAATTCCCGTCGAATTCTATAAGGCCCATATGGACCTCTTGGGCCCCCATCTATTAACCACTCTTGTATGATCTCTAAACGACGGGGAACTCCCTAAAACAATGAGCGAAGCGGTTATCGTCGTGATCCCTAAATTAGGGAAGGATCCATCATTATGTTCATCATATAGACCTATCTCTTTATTAAATGTAGATGGGAAGATCCTTTCATAGATTTTGGCCACTCGACTTAATAGTGTTATTATAGACTTGATTCATCCGGACCAAACCGGATTTATACCTGAACGGGGCACGGATATCAATGTCCAGAGATTGTTCATACATATGGCCTTGGCGTCGGGGGAGGGAGCAGGTGTGGTCGCCTCCCTCGACGCCGAGAAAGCATTTGATTCTGTTGAGTGGCCATTTCTTTGGAAGATCCTAGCCAGCTTCGGGTTTGGCCCTAACTTTGTGTCATGAATTAAGCTTCTTTATGGTAACCCCACGGCTAGGGTCCGCACTAACTCATCGCTGTCGGATAAATTCCCTCTATTGAGGGGTACCCGGCAGGGATGTCCGTTATCTCCGGCTTTGTTTGCCTTGGCTCTGGAGCCACTCGCGATTATGTTGCGGGCGGACCCACAAGTCCGAGGCATTAAAGTGGGTGTCATTGAAGAGAAGTTGTCCTTGTATGCAGACGACACCTTGATTTATTTGGCTGATGCTTCCACCTCATTACATAGGGCCCTACAATTATTCGACATCTTTGGTCGTTTTTCAGGTATATGTATTAACTGGTCTAAGTCTGTCCTCTTTCCACTACATCCATCGGTACCTTTAATTGATACTCAGACACCGTTGAAATGGGTACAGGATATGGTGTACTTGGGTATCAAAGTGGGTCCAACATTGGATGTGTACCAGCAAAATAACATCAACCCTTTAGTTTTACAATTAAATAAAAGGTGTGCGTCATGGCGCATGCTTCCCTTATCCCCGGTTGGTAGAATTAATTTATTAAAAATGAGCTATCTTCCGAAATTTCTGTATTTTTTTCGTAATTCCCCTATTGATATGACTAAAACCTTTTTTTCAAGATTAGATAGTTTGGTAACAACTTTTGTATGGGCTGGGCGTACTCCACGAGTCGCAAAGCGTACGTTATATCTTCCACTTGCAAGAGGGGGTTTAGCGTTTCCTAACTTTAAGCTGTACTTTTGGGCGGCTGTACTGGTGACGGTCCGGTGGTGGTTCTCCCAACCCAAAACTAACTCCGCAGTTACACTAGAAGCAGCATTGCTGGGTTCCTATGCGGCCCTTAGTAATCTGGTTTTCCGGGGTGAACGGGCACATCCTCAAATAACCAGTCTGATGAAGACGGTGCTGCGGATATGGACTCGGGCGCGGGTGATATATAACACACCTCTACATATATCCCCCCACACTCCGTTGTGGGGTAACCCTAATCTATTACATTTGTACCAACTTCCTGATCCCCAGGTATGGACTGCCAGAGGGATTGTGACCATGAAACATGTTATTAAAGATGGAAGACTTCTAGGGTTTGACGCTCTCCAGTATACCCACTCATTGCCTCCCACTATGGGTTTTCGTTACCACCAGCTTAGTCATGCTATGCGGGCACAGTTCCAAGGCCCTGTTGTCTTGGAATCAGACCCTTTGGAGAGAATGCTAACGTGTAAGGTAATAGGGAAAACTCTCTCTGCTATATATTTCATACTTTCAACAGATCATGGTCAGTCTCTTGAGAAAACCTATAATAAATGGAAGGATGATATCCCAGACCTGACGGCTGAAGATTGGGAGGATTCGGTTAATAATTATATTCCCTCAATGATAGCGGCTAGGGATAGATTTATACAACTCAAATTCTTACACAGAGCATACTATACGCCGCAACGTCTTGCTAGGATATATCCTATGAAGGATCCCTCGTGCGCCAGATGTGGGCATGAAATTGGTACCTTTATACATGTTGTTTGGTCGTGTCCTGAGCTGGCAAACTTTTGGAAGGCGGTGACAGATACTATTGGGGAAATTTTTGACATTATGATTCCTTTGGACCCAAAGGTAACTCTATTGAGTAACCTTACAGAAGTGGGTGGGGATAAATATGATAAAATGTGCATTATGTATACCCTGTTTTATGCTAGGAGAGAAATCCTTTTGCGATGGAAGCTACCCGAACCTCCCACCCGATCAACCTGGATAGCTGCCGTTACTAAGACACTTCCATTCTACCGTTTTACATACGGTAGTAGGAATTGCCCAAAAAAATTTGATAAAGTGTGGTCAGCCTGGATTGATGCTGTAGGCGTGCCAATGTCACCTGTTCCATAATGATAGAAGCGCTTTGCATTTAGAGCACTTTATTTAACACCGTGGTTTAGTATAAGATTTATGAGATTATTGTTTATTGATCCTTTGTATATTACCTGTCACTTGAGCACTTTGATTTACTGATTTATATATTACAGATACATATAGGATTTCTTATAGGTCACTTACACTTCCTATCTGGTATACTTAAGATTCTTACTAGGGTTGAGCGGACACCTAGATGTCCGTGTTCGACGGGTTCGGCCGAACTTTAAAAAAAAGTCCGGGTCCGTGTCCCGGACTTTTACCGAACTTTTCCCGGACACCGAACCCCATTGAAGTCAATGGGGACCCGAACTTTAAGGCACTAAAATGGCTCTAAAACACCAATGGAAAGGGCTAGAGTGCTGCAAATGGCAGCAAAACATAGTTAAGAGCATGGCAAGTGCTCTGCAAACAAATATGGATAGGGAAATAACTTAAAACAACAAAAAAAAAACAGAAAAATAAAACAATGTTCTTCATCTCTGAAGGACGAGGCCCATATGGAGTAGGAGGGAGGTTGAGGTGGTGGTGGATGTGGCGGTGTCATAGGTGTGCGCACAGGGTGTGCCTGGTGTACCTGGGCACACCCTAATCACCTAGGGCACATAGCATTATCGCTCTGTTTGCCAGTGAGGAGATGGGAAAGATCTCCCTCGCACCTGCTCTGCTCTATTTCTCTTTGCCAGCAGGGAGAGTAATGTATCGGGGCCATGTACATGTAGGCAAACACATGCATGTGTATTTCAACTTTGGGGTGCACACCCTAATGCAATAGGCTGCGCACACCTATGGGCGGTGTAGGTGGAAGCGGCGGTGGAGGAGGACCAGGGCCGGATTAAGAGCATCATGGTCTTGGTGCTGAGGATTTTGAAGGGCCTTAAGGGCCGTGCCTTGGCATGCACCCAGAGGAGGAAGGGTGCAGCCATGCATGCCTAATTCAACATGGGATGCTGTCTCTGAAGCCCATAAACACATCCATGCATCGGCAACTGTCCCTCCTTGTCCGGCCTTCGCGCTGTGTGGGGAGGTTCTGAGGGTGCTGCCTGGGGAAGCGAGCATAGAAGCCAGACTTCTGTGTTTACAAGTGACAGAAGAGCGGTCACAGTGAATATGGCCAACCCGGGGCCTATATAAAAGGTAGGGGCCTGCATGGAGCTGCAGCTCCAATAGCCCCTACGTTAATCTGGCCCTGAGGAGGAGGACGAGGTAGCCAACACTGCTTCTTTTCACAAATTTTAAATGAGGGTACACCCCAAAAGAGTGAGAAAGAGCAAAAATGGAACAATGGCTGGGTAAGGTCGGTATCCATTGCTATTCTGCACAAGGTACGGAAAAGTCCCGTGGGATCCATGCCTGGTTCATTTTAATGAACGTGAGCTTGTCCACATTGTCTCTGGACAGGCGGCTGCGCTTGTCTGTTATAACACCCCCAGCCGTGCTAAATACCCGTTCAGATAATACACTGGCTGCAGGGCACGCCAGCACCTCCAAGGCGTAAAGGGCAAGCTCAGGCCATGTGCCCAATTTGGAGACCCAGAAGTTGAAGGGGGCAGACCCCTCATTCACTACATGTAGGTGTGTGCACACATACTGCTCCACCATGTTGGTAAAATGCTGCCTCCTGCTAAGACGTTCCATCTGAGCTGCTGGTGCTGCTGTTTGTTGTGGCGTGCTGACAAAGCTTTTCCACATTTCGGCCATGCTAACCCTGCCTTCTGAGGTGCTGGCGGTGCCCTGGTTGAGTTGGCGACCTCCTCCTCCTCTGCCTTGTGCTTCCACTGTGGCCCCGCTGTCAGATGGGAATGCCAGCAGCATCGCGTCTACCAGCGTGCGCATGTACTCGCGCATCTTGCGATCGCGCTCCAGTGAGTGAATTAAGGACGGTACGTTGTCCTTGTAACGGGGATCCAGCAGCGTGGCCACCCAGTAATCAGCACAAGTTAGAATGTGGGCAACTCGGCGGTCGTTGTGGAGACACTGCAGCATGTAATCGCTCATGTGTGCCAGGCTGCCCAGAGGCGACGAAAGGCTGTCCTCTGTGGGAGGTGTATCGTCCGTGTCCTCTGTATCCCCCAGCCACGCACCAGTGATGGCCATGAGCTGGCCTGGGTGCCACCCTGCTGTGAACATGGTTCCATCTCCTCCTCCAGCTCCTCCTCCTCCTCATCCTCCTCATCCTCCAGAACTGTGCCCCTGCTGGACAATTGTGTCCCTGGAGTTTGTGTGTGCAGGAACCCACCCTTGGAGCCCCTTGCGAATGACTGCCCTGAAAGCCTTGGAAATGTTACCTCTTCATCCTCCTCCTCCTCCTCATCCTGTGCCACATCCTCTTCCATCATCGCCCGAATTGTTTTTTCAAGGAGGCATAGAAGTGGGATAGTTAAGCTGAGAACTGCGTCATTGCCACTGGCCATGTTGGTGGAGTACTCAAAACAGCGCAACAAGGCACACAGGTCTCGCATGGAGGCCCAGTTATTGGTGGTGAAGTGGTGCTGTTCCGCAGAGCGACTCACGCGTGCGTGCTGCAGCTGAAACTCCACTATGGCCTGCTGCTGCTCGCACAGTCTTTCCAGCATGTGCAAGGTGGAGTTCCACCTTGTGGGCACGTCACATATGAGGCGGTGAGCGGGAAGGCCGAAGTTACGCTGCAGCGCTGCCAGGCGAGCAGCAGCAGGGTGAGAACGCCGAAAGTGCGCACAAACGGCCCGCACTTTCTGCAGCAGCTCTGACATATCGGGGTAGTTTTTAAGGAACCTCTGCACCACCAAATTCAGCACATGCGCCAAGCAAGGGATGTGCGTCAAACCGGCTAGGCCCAGAGCTGCTATGAGATTTCTCCCGTTATCGCACACCACCAGGCCGGGCTTGAGGCTCGCTGGCAGCAACCACTCATTTGTCTGCTGTTCCATGCTCCTCCACAACTCCTGCGCGGTATGTGGTTTGTCCCCCAAACAGGCAAGTTGTAAAACTGCATGCTGTCGTTTACCCCTGGCCGTGCTGAAGTTGGTGGTGAAGGTGTTACGCTGTCCGGATGAGGAGGCGGTAGAGGATGAGGAAGCGGAGTAGGAGGAGTTAGGAATAGGAGGCAAACTGAAGCGCCCTGCAATCCTCGGTGGTGGAAGGACATGCGCCAAATTGCTATTCGCCTCAGGCCCATCCGCCACTGCATTTACCCAGTGTGCCGTTAGGGAGATATAACGCCCCTGACCGTGCTTACTGGTCCACGTATCGGTAGTTAGGTGGACCTTGGCACAGATGGCGTTGCGCAGTGCACACCTGATTTTTTCCCCCACTTGGTTGTGCAGGGAAGGGATGGCTTGCCTGGAAAAGTAGTGGCGGCTGGGCACGACATACTGTGGGAAAGCCACCGACATAAGGTTTTTAAAACTGTGCGTCTCCACCAGACGGAATGACAGCATTTCAAAGGCCAATAATTTTGAAATGCTGGCATTCAGGGCCAGGGATCGCGGGTGGGTAGGGGGGTACTTCCTCTTCCTCTCAAGTGTTTGGGAGATGGAAAGCTGAACGCTTCCACGGGACATTGTGGAGATGGTTGTTGGTGACCCAGGTGGTGGTGTTGCTGACAGATCGTCTGTTTGTGGGGTGGCAGGTGCCGGTATCACTACAGATGTGGCTGGAGCGGCCGAGACTGCAGCAGAAGAGGAAGCAGGAGGAGCCAGAGACGTTTCTTGGTTTTGAAGGTGTGTACTCCACTGCAGCTCGTGCTTTGCACTTAGATGCCTGATCGTGCAGGTTGTGCTCAGGTTGAGAAGGTTTATGCCTCGCTTCAAGCTCTGATTGCACAGGGTGCAAACCACTCGTGTCCTGTCATCAGCACATTTTCTAAAGAACTTCCACGCTAGAGAACTCCTTTGAGCTGACTTTGGTGCACTCGTTCCCTTGCTGCGTTGGGCAGTAGCAGGCGTAGTGTCTAGGGCACGGCCGTTCCGCTTCTGCACCCTGCTCCCTCTTCTGCTGTGCTGGTGGCTCTGTGCGACCACCGCCTCTTCCTCCAAACTACTCAGGTCACCTGCATGACGTTCATTCCATGTGGGGTCGAGGACCTCATCGTCCTCCACATCACCTTCCACCCAGTCTTCACCCCTGCCCTCCTTGTCGGTCTCCACAATGCTGAACGCCGCAGCAGTTGGCACCTGCGTTTCGTCATCATCGGAGACGTGCTGCGATGATCCTTGCATGTACTCATCTTGAGAAATAAGTGGTTGGGCATCGCTACACTCAATCTCTTCCACTTCTGGGGCAGGGCTAGGTGGATGGCCCTGGGAAACCCTGCTGACAGAGTCATCAAAAAGAAGAAGAGACTGCTGTATGGCTTGGGGCTCAGACTGCTTGCCTGATTTGCAAGGGGGTGAGGTGAAAGACGGTTGGACATCGGCTGCAGGTGCCAACTGTGACCTTTCTGCAGTAGACTGGGTGGGAGACAATGTGAAGGAACTGGAGGCACTGTCAGCAGCAAACCAATCTACTATCGCCTCCACTTGTTCTGGCCTCATCACTTCTAGGGGCGTATGATGCCCTACCAAATACTGATGCAGGTTCTGTCGCCTATTCACACTTGAGGAAGGTGTTTCACTTGTGCGTGTAGCTGGCACAGATCGACCACGTCCTCTCCTTGCAACAGGAGCTCTAGCAGCAGCACCACCACGACCCAGGCCACGGCCCCTATTTGACGCTCTCCTCATATTTCTGAAATTTAAGATCTTGCCCTAGAAAGGTCTTTATTGAATAGCGGAACAAAAGAACAACAGTATCGCACGGGTGTATCTCACAGTCAAATATGCAAACTATGCCGCAATTTAATGTTTTTTACACCAAAAGGGTGTGTATTGAATAGCGGAATAGGATAAAAAACTGTGTATCTCACTCGTACAAACACAGACTAGGCCCGATTAAATTTTTTCCTACCCTAAAGGGAGGATGAGGAAGAGGAGTATGGAACAGGCAGCACCCTCAAATCTTCAGAAGTATGAGATGAACCCCAAAAACTTGGAAAGGTGGATCTCACACGTACCGACACAGACTATTCTGCAATTTAATTGAGCCACAAAGGTTTTTATTGAATAGCGGAATAGGAAATATGATCAAAAAAAAGTGTATGTTTTTCACACGTACAGAAGCACACTAGGCCCCAATTACTATTGTTTGTACACCTAAAAGGATGGATGAGGAGGAGGAGGAGGAGGAGTATAGAACAGGCAGCACCCTCAAAGCTTCAGAAGTATGAGATGAACCCCAAAAACTTGGAAAGGTGGATCTCACACGTACCGACACAGACTATTCCGCAATTTAATTGAGCCCCAAAGGTTTTTATTGAATAGCGGAATAGGAAATATGATCAAAAAAAAGTGTATGTTTTTCACACGTACAGAAGCACACTAGGCCCCAATTACTATTGTTTGTACACCTAAAAGGATGGATGAGGAAGAGGAGGAGGAGGAGTATAGAACAGGCAGCACCCTCAAAGCTTCAGAAGTATGAGATGAACCCCAAAAACTTGGAAAGGTGGATCTCACACGTACCGACACAGACTATTCCGCAATTTAATTGAGCCCCAAAGGTTTTTATTGAATAGCGGAATAGGAAATATGATCAAAAAAAAGTGTATGTTTTTCACACGTACAGAAGCACACTAGGCCCCAATTACTATTGTTTGTACACCTAAAAGGATGGATGAGGAGGAGGAGGAGTATAGAACAGGCAGCACCCTCAAAGCTTCAGAAGTATGAGATGAACCCCAAAAACTTGGAAAGGTGGATCTCACACGTACAGACACAGACTATTCCGCAATTTAATTGAGCCCCAAAGGTTTTTATTGAATAGCGGAATAGGAAATATGATCAAAAAAAAGTGTATGTTTTTCACACGTACAGAAGCACACTAGGCCCCAATTACTATTGTTTGTACACCTAAAAGGATGGATGAGGAGGAGGAGGAGTATAGAACAGGCAGCACCCTCAAAGCTTCAGAAGTATGAGATGAACCCCAAAAACTTGGAAAGGTGGATCTCACACGTACCGACACAGACTATTCCGCAATTTAATTGAGCCCCAAAGGTTTTTATCGAATAGCGGAATAGGAAATATGATCAAAAAAAAGTGTATGTTTTTCACACGTACAGAAGCACACTAGGCCCCAATTACTATTGTTTGTACACCTAAAAGGATGGATGAGGAAGAGGAGGAGGAGGAGTATAGAACAGGCAGCACCCTCAAAGCTTCAGAAGTATGAGATGAACCCCAAAAACTTGGAAAGGTGGATCTCACACGTACCGACACAGACTATTCCGCAATTTAATTGAGCCCCAAAGGTTTTTATTGAATAGCGGAATAGGAAATATGATCAAAAAAAAGTGTATGTTTTTCACACGTACAGAAGCACACTAGGCCCCAATTACTATTGTTTGTACACCTAAAAGGATGGATGAGGAAGAGGAGGAGGAGGAGTATAGAACAGGCAGCACCCTCAAAGCTTCAGAAGTATGAGATGAACCCCAAAAACTTGGAAAGGTGGATCTCACACGTACCGACACAGACTATTCCGCAATTTAATTGAGCCCCAAAGCTTTTTATTGAATAACGGAATAGGAAATATGATCAAAAAAAGTGTATGTTTTTCACATGTACAGAAGCACACTAGGCCCCAATTACTATTGTTTGTACACCTAAAAGGATGGATGAGGAGGAGGAGGAGGAGTATAGAACAGGCAGCACCCTCAAAGCTTCAGAAGTATGAGATGAACACCAAAAACTTGGAAAGGTGGATCTCACACGTACCGACACAGACTATTCCGCAATTTAATTGAGTCCCAAAGGTTTTTATTGAATAGCGGAATAGGAAATATGATCAAAAAAAAGTGTATGTTTTTCACACGTACAGAAGCACACAAGGCCCCAATTACTATTGTTTGTACACCTAAAAGGATGGATGAGGAGGAGGAGGAGGAGGAGTATAGAACAGGCAGCACCCTCAAAGCTTCAGAAGTATGAGATGAACCCCAAAAACTTGGAAAGGTGGATCTCACACGTACCGACACAGACTATTCCGCAATTTAATTGAGCCCCAAAGGTTTTTATTGAATAGCGGAATAGGAAATATGATCAAAAAAAAGTGTATGTTTTTCACACGTACAGAAGCACACTAGGCCCCAATTACTATTGTTTGTACACCTAAAAGGATGGATGAGGAAGAGGAGGAGGAGGAGTATAGAACAGGCAGCACCCTCAAAGCTTCAGAAGTATGAGATGAACCCCAAAAACTTGGAAAGGTGGATCTCACACGTACCGACACAGACTATTCCGCAATTTAATTGAGCCCCAAAGCTTTTTATTGAATAACGGAATAGGAAATATGATCAAAAAAAGTGTATGTTTTTCACATGTACAGAAGCACACTAGGCCCCAATTACTATTGTTTGTACACCTAAAAGGATGGATGAGGAGGAGGAGGAGGAGTATAGAACAGGCAGCACCCTCAAAGCTTCAGAAGTATGAGATTGTGTTCACTGTACCCCACAAAGATTGTGTTCACTGTACCCCACAAAGGTTTTGTTCACTGCACCCCACAAAGATTGTGTTCACTGTACCCCACAAAGGTTTTGTTCACTGCACCCCACAAAGATTGTGTTCACTGTACCCCACAAAGATTGTGTTCACTGCACCCCACAAGGATTGTCTTCTCTGCACCCCACAAAGATTGTGTTCACTGTACCCCACAAAGGTTTTGTTCACTGTACCCCACAAAGATTGTGTTCACTGCACTCCAAAAGGATTGTCTTCACTGCACCCCACAAAGATTGTGTTCACTGTACCCCACAAAGGTTTTGTTCACTGCACCCCACAAAGATTGTGTTCACTGTACCCCCCAAAGATTTTGTTCACTGCACCCCACAAGGATTGTCTTCACTGCACCCCACAAGGATTTTCTTCACTGCACCCCACAAAGATTGTGTTCACTGTACCCCACAAAGATTTTGTTTACTGCACCCCACAAAGATTGTGTTCACTGTACCCCACAAAGATTTTGTTCACTGCACTCCAAAAGGATTGTCTTCACTGCACCCCACAAAGATTGTGTTCACTGTACCCCACAAAGGTTTTGTTCACTGCACCCCACAAAGATTGTGTTCACTGTACCCCACAAAGGTTTTGTTCACTGCACCCCACAAAGATTGTGTTCACTGTACCCCACAAAGATTGTGTTCACTGTACCCCACAAAGGTTTTGTTCACTGCACCCCACAAAGATTGTGTTCACTGTACCCCACAAAGGTTGTGTTCACTGCACCCCACAAAGGTTTTGTTCACTGCACCCCACAAAGATTGTGTTCACTGCACCCCACAAAGATTGTGTTCACTGTACCCCACAAAGGTTTTGTTCACTGCACCCCACAAAGATTGTGTTCACTGTACCCCACAAATGTTTTGTTCACTGCACCCCACAAAGATTGTGTTCACTGTACCCCCCAATGATTTTGTTCACTGCACCCCACAAGGATTGTCTTCACTGCACCCCACAAGGATTGTCTTCACTGCACCCCACAAAGATTGTGTTCACTGTACCCCACAAAGATTTTGTTCACTGCACCCCACAAAGATTGTGTTCACTGTACCCCACAAAGATTTTGTTCACTGCACTCCAAAAGGATTGTCTTCACTGCACCCCACAAAGATTGTGTTCACTGTACCCCACAAAGGTTTTGTTCACTGCACCCCACAAAGATTGTGTTCACTGTACCCCACAAAGGTGTTGTTCACTGCACCCCACAAAGATTGTGTTCACTGTACCCCACAAAGATTGTGTTCACTGTACCCCACAAAGGTTTTGTTCACTGCACCCCACAAAGATTGTGTTCACTGTACCCCAGAAAGGTTGTGTTCACTGCACCCCACAAAGGTTTTGTTCACTGCACCCCACAAAGATTGTGTTCACTGCACCCCACAAAGATTGTGTTCACTGTACCCCACAAAGGTTTTGTTCACTGCACCCCACAAAGATTGTGTTCACTGCACTCCAAAAGGATTGTCTTCACTGCACCCCACAAAGATTGTGTTCACTGTACCCCACAAAGGTTTTGTTCACTGCACCCCACAAAGATTGTGTTCACTGTACCCCACAAAGGTTTTGTTCACTGCACCCCACAAAGATTGTGTTCACTGTACCCCCCAAAGATTTTGTCCACTGCACCCCACAAGGATTGTCTTCACTGCACCCCACAAGGATTGTCTTCACTGCACCCCACAAAGATTTTGTTCACTGCACCCCACAAAGGTTTTGTTCACTGCACCCCACAAAGATTGTGTTCACTGTACCCCCCCCCCAAAGATTTTGTTCACTGCACCCCACAAGGATTGTCTTCACTGCACCCCACAAGGATTGTCTTCACTGCACCCCACAAAGATTGTGTTCACTGTACCCCACAAAGATTTTGTTCACTGCACCCCACAAAGATTGTGTTCACTGTACCCCACAAAGATTTTGTTCACTGCACTCCAAAAGGATTGTCTTCACTGCACCCCACAAAGATTGTGTTCACTGTACCCCACAAAGGTTTTGTTCACTGCACCCCACAAAGATTGTGTTCACTGTACCCCACAAAGGTTTTGTTCACTGCACCCCACAAAGATTGTGTTCAATGTACCCCACAAAGATTGTGTTCACTGTACCCCACAAAGGTTTTGTTCACTGCACCCCACAAAGATTGTGTTCACTGTACCCCACAAAGGTTGTGTTCACTGCACCCCACAAAGGTTTTGTTCACTGCACCCCACAAAGATTGTGTTCACTGCACCCCACAAAGATTGTGTTCACTGTACCCCACAAAGGTTTTGTTCACTGCACCCCACAAAGATTGTGTTCACTGTACCCCACAAAGGTTTTGTTCACTGCACCCCACAAAGATTGTGTTCACTGTACCCCACAAAGGTTGTGTTCACTGCACCCCACAAAGATTGTGTTCACTGTACCCCACAAAGGTGTTGTTCACTGCACCCCACAAAGATTGTGTTCACTGTACCCCACAAAGATTGTGTTCACTGTACCCCACAAAGGTTTTGTTCACTGCACCCCACAAAGATTGTGTTCACTGTACCCCAGAAAGGTTGTGTTCACTGCACCCCACAAAGGTTTTGTTCACTGCACCCCACAAAGGTTTTGTTCACTGCACCCCACAAAGGTTTTGTTCACTGCACCCCACAAAGATTGTGTTCACTGTACCCCACAAAGGTTTTGTTCACTGCACCCCACAAAGATTGTGTTCACTGTACCCCACAAAGGTGTTGTTCACTGCACCCCACAAAGATTGTGTTCACTGTACCCCACAAAGATTGTGTTCACTGTACCCCACAAAGGTTTTGTTCACTGCACCCCACAAAGATTGTGTTCACTGTACCCCAGAAAGGTTGTGTTCACTGCACCCCACAAAGGTTTTGTTCACTGCACCCCACAAAGATTGTGTTCACTGCACCCCACAAAGATTGTGTTCACTGTACCCCACAAAGGTTTTGTTCACTGCACCCCACAAAGATTGTGTTCACTGCACTCCAAAAGGATTGTCTTCACTGCACCCCACAAAGATTGTGTTCACTGTACCCCACAAAGGTTTTGTTCACTGCACCCCACAAAGATTGTGTTCACTGTACCCCACAAAGGTTTTGTTCACTGCACCCCACAAAGATTGTGTTCACTGTACCCCCCAAAGATTTTGTCCACTGCACCCCACAAGGATTGTCTTCACTGCACCCCACAAGGATTGTCTTCACTGCACCCCACAAAGATTTTGTTCACTGCACCCCACAAAGGTTTTGTTCACTGCACCCCACAAAGATTGTGTTCACTGTACCCCCCCCAAAGATTTTGTTCACTGCACCCCACAAGGATTGTCTTCACTGCACCCCACAAGGATTGTCTTCACTGCACCCCACAAAGATTGTGTTCACTGTACCCCACAAAGATTTTGTTCACTGCACCCCACAAAGATTGTGTTCACTGTACCCCACAAAGATTTTGTTCACTGCACTCCAAAAGGATTGTCTTCACTGCACCCCACAAAGATTGTGTTCACTGTACCCCACAAAGGTTTTGTTCACTGCACCCCACAAAGATTGTGTTCACTGTACCCCACAAAGGTTTTGTTCACTGCACCCCACAAAGATTGTGTTCAATGTACCCCACAAAGATTGTGTTCACTGTACCCCACAAAGGTTTTGTTCACTGCACCCCACAAAGATTGTGTTCACTGTACCCCACAAAGGTTGTGTTCACTGCACCCCACAAAGGTTTTGTTCACTGCACCCCACAAAGATTGTGTTCACTGCACCCCACAAAGATTGTGTTCACTGTACCCCACAAAGGTTTTGTTCACTGCACCCCACAAAGATTGTGTTCACTGTACCCCACAAAGGTTTTGTTCACTGCACCCCACAAAGATTGTGTTCACTGTACCCCACAAAGGTTGTGTTCACTGCACCCCACAAAGGTTTTGTTCACTGCACCCCACAAAGATTGTGTTCACTGTACCCCACAAAGGTTTTGTTCACTGCACCCCACAAAGATTGTGTTCACTGTACCCCCCAAAGATTTTGTTCACTGCACTCCACAAGGATTGTCTTCACTGCACCCCACAAGGATTGTCTTCACTGCACCCCACAAAGATTGTGTTCACTGTACCCCACAAAGATTTTGTTCACTGCACCCCACAAAGATTGTGTTCACTGTACCCCACAAAGATTTTGTTCACTGCACTCCAAAAGGATTGTCTTCACTGCACCCCACAAAGATTGTGTTCACTGTACCCCACAAAGGTTTTGTTCACTGCACCCCACAAAGATTGTGTTCACTGTACCCCACAAAGGTTTTGTTCACTGCACCCCACAAAGATTGTGTTCACTGTACCCCACAAAGATTGTGTTCACTGTACCCCACAAAGGTTTTGTTCACTGCACCCTACAAAGATTGTGTTCACTGTACCCCACAAAGGTTGTGTTCACTGCACCCCACAAAGGTTTTGTTCACTGCACCCCACAAAGATTGTGTTCACTGCACCCCACAAAGATTGTGTTCACTGTACCCCACAAAGGTTTTGTTCACTGCACCCCACAAAGATTGTGTTCACTGTACCCCCCAAAGATTTTGTTCACTGCACCCCACAAGGATTGTCTTCACTGCACCCCACAAGGATTGTCTTCACTGCACCCCACAAAGATTGTGTTCACTGCACCCCACAAAGGTTTTGTTCACTGCACCCCACAAAGATTGTGTTCACTGTACCCCCCCAAAGATTTTGTTCACTGCACCCCACAAGGATTGTCTTCTCTGCACCCCACAAAGATTGTGTTCACTGTACCCCCCAAAGATTTTGTTCACTGCACCCCACAAGGATTGTCTTCACTGCACCCCACAAGGATTGTCTTCACTGCACCCCACAAAGATTGTGTTCACTGTACCCCCACAAAGGTTTTGTTCACTGCACCCCACAAAGATTTTGTTCACCGCACTCCAAAAGGATTGTGTTCACTGCACCCCAAAAAGATTGTGTTCACTGCAGCCCACACACAGAAAAATGGATGTGGATCACTGACACCTGCCTATCTCCTATCCCACACCACACAGCAATATCGATTGTAGTTTGTAGAACACACTTTCCCTAAAATTCAGCAGACTCTGTCCCTAACAGGATTGAGAAGAGATCGTAGATCAGGAGAACTAAGTGCAGACCCCACCCCACACAGCAATATCGATTGTAGTTTGTAGAACACACTGACCCTATAATTCAGCAGACTCTATCCCTAAAATGCCTACAACTCGCCCTGCCTAAACACTCCGACCTGTCCCTCAATTCTATCCGGACACAAATGGTTTTTTCCTGCCTATCTTTCCCTAATCAGCAGCCAGCACGTTGATGTGTGCTCTGTCCCTGATCTAAGCAGCATAATGACGCCGCTGCGGCTGCCTCGAACTTATAAAGACTTGGTCACATGCTTCAGACGGCCAATCACAGCTACTGAGACATTTGCAGGCATGGCTGGGATGGCTTAAGGCACACCAGTTAAACGATTGTTGATTGGCTGTTGAAAGCCCGCCATGAAAAGAGCGCCAAAGCATGCAAAACCCGGAAATTAAATGACCGAACACGGATTTTTACCCGAATATACAGTAAAGTGTCCGTGTTCGTGTTCGGGTAACAAAAATCCAATTATTCGGTACGAACACGAATAATACAGTCCGTGTTCGCTCAACACTAATCCTTACGCATTAGTATTTGCTTGGAAACACCTGTAGTTATTTCTCAGGCAGCGCCACCCATACCTCCTTTTAATTTCTAGTTTCTATATCCCTTCATTGGGATATGTGAGGTAGGCTGCAGCTGGTCATATACTGTATACCCTAGCGTAGAAATTATCCTTTTTAATGTACAGTGATACCCCAAAAAAAAGGGGAATCACAGAGGCACTTTATTAGTAATTTGTTAGCTAGATAGGAGAGAATTGTTAATGTGAGTGGTATATTCCAGACTCACAGACTTCAGAATAGAACCTATAAGAAAGGCGTAAGCCTTCATTCAGTCCAGGAAATCTGGTGGCCTGTAAAGGGTAAATCCAGTTAGTTTCTATTTGTAAACGTTTTTGTCTAGATCCCCCCCCCCCCCCCCACTCATGTGCAGAGGTATGCTCTAAGGCATAGAAACCAATGGATTTTAGATCAAAATTTTGATAAAGGCCTACATGCCTACTAATGGGAGACTCCAACTTTTTCTTCAAGATCAGTGAGTCATGGTATCTTATTCTCTTGAAGAATGGGTGTTTGGTCTTCCCAATATAGAAGGCCTGACAACTGCACTTCATAATGTAAGCTACACCTATTGTTTGACAAGTGGTTCTGTGTTAAGGTGTCCATATAGTGTTGTTGGGAAGGGAGATGTCTCTACCCTTCAAAATAAAAGAGCAGTAGTTACATCTCCCACAGGGAAAAGAGCCCACATTTGATGTCTTCTCAAACGGGTGTCTGTTGAGTAGTAACTCATTACCAGACTTGGTAGACCTAGATCACCTATACGTTTGTAGCACCCAACAGGTAGGTGCTAGGTAAAGTATAGTGGACCTTGGCTGCCTAACAGCAGGGCCATAATTTCAGCTGGCTCTCATGTCTCCAAGGTGTGTCTGCTGAGAGGGGAGTCTCCCCACTGGATTCTCATTGGACAGTGGAGGAAACCCAATCAGAGACACACTCAGGCCTGTATCTACCTCAGAAGGCAGATTTTGCCGCAGAGGATTCTGGGAGTGGGTAGTCCTGAAGGAAAGCATGATGCAGCGTCTTTGGTGGGAAGCAGAGTCCCAGGAGGGAGAGTACGGCTGTCTCTCCTCCTTTCAGAGGAAGCGGGTGTCCCGGGTGGCGGCCTGGGAATCCAAAGAGTGTGGAGCTGAGCTGCAGAAGGGATCTTGTGTCCCGAGAACCAGCAGAGAGAGAGAGAGGGGTCCAATTCCAGGAAAGCCTACAAAGGTCGTGAGTACTGTGGACTGACCCTGGGGGTCTGCCTAGTGTCAGAGGGGAGCACTCCAGAGAAGGTTCTAGGGATCCAGGAGTCAGCTAAATGTTAAAGGGGGTGCCTGGTCAGAGGACTCTAAAGTATTAGAGGGGGTACCTGCAGTTTGGGCCCTGAAGAGTCAGTGTACAGCGTGAAGTGTACAAAGTTGAGAGTTGCAGCAGCACAAGTAGTGACAAGGAGCTACCTCAGCCAGTAAAGGGTTAGAGGGAGCTGTTCAGTGACTTTGGAGCTTTTGAGCTAACAATCCAAGTTAAAAGTCGAGGTTTCAGCACTAATTCAGTCAAGCAGCATTTAAAGCGTCAGGAAGTGCTGGTCGGCATTCAGCTGGCACCAAGATAGCGTTATTGAGCATTTTTTGTACAAAGTCCCAGTTAAGCCTAGAAGAGCCAGAGGAGTATCCCACTCATTCCCTTCTCCCATCCCCTAAATATAATAAAACAAAACAAGCCAAAGATGCTGGAATGGTCATTGTCTCAGTTCTCACACCTGGGTTCACAACTTAAATGTGTTGGAAGTGTTGCCGGTACTGATGGCAGACCACCCTAAGGCCCAGGCCTGGAAATATTGCTACACATTATTTCTGGATATGGTTTATTGTACTTTTGAATCTTCTGATCTGCAGTCAGAAGATACCAATATTTTTTTATAAATAGCCCTGACTTTCTGATGCTGTCTATTATATCAGGTAACAATTCTAGTGGAAATGGTTTGTGTTGCCCTCTTAGGCTTATATACAGTTTAAGGACGACCTATCCTGGATCCAAACTTTATTATAAGCTTTTCTAAGGCTACATTAAGTTCTTAAAATTGGGATGTGTTGCCTTATATTTCTTCTACCTGGTCATGTCCACATAACCCCTTGGAAAATATATTCACTAATAAATGTGATTAAAAAAAATGAATAAAACAAAGTAGGAATTAACAAGAGTATGAAGTTTCTTGTGTTTTATTTGTAGCAAAATCTAATCCAGCAGGAGTTAATGGAATATATTGCACCAACAAATATGGGATATTGAACTTTTGCATCAAGAAGTGGTGAGACATTGTACCTTATTAAAACAAAAATGTGAAATGAATTATGCGCTGCCAATAATTAATGGATACTAAGCTACAACAACAGCTGCTGCTATCACTCAGTGTGTTCCCACATAAAGTACAAAGTAAGTGAAGAATGTGATAGCGCTGCTCAAGCAAAAAACAAAAAAATTAAAATAACAATAATTGTGTGCTTCTTTTCTTTTTATGAGTTGAACTGGAACTTTAAAGGCCTTATGTTGGAGTTTCTAGAGGATTGTCAGGCTACTGTACTGAGGAACATTACCCTTAGGGGCTACCCCTGTTATGCTGTGTTAACCCCGTGTGGGCCTTTCAATTGAGGTGAGCTTGCACTGCACCTGGTGGTTGGAGAACTGGATTGAGGATTGGAAACACATCACTTGTTTTCTTTGTGTGTGAAGCACCATTTATTCACCATGGACTTATTATTACATTTGCCAAATAAGAGCTCTAATTGATTTTGGATGCAAAATTGTACCTTATGTTACTATAAAACGTGTTCAGAATGAATGTTGCCAAGGCAAAAGTATGGTATGGTCTAGAAAATACACTGCCTGGTCAAAAAAAAAAGTTTCCACCTTGAATTAACTAAGCAACTAACTCAACTAAGCATGCAGTAACTATCCTATTGGATAGTTACTGCATGTGCCCAAAGAATGAGAACAGCTGACTACCTGAATATACTGAATGACCAGGTTATTCCATCAATGGATTTTTTCTTTCCTGATGACACAGGTATATTCCAAGATGACAATGCCAGTATTCATCTGGCTCATTTTCGCACATGGATTGGCCATTACAGAGTCTAGAGTCTAGAACTTAACCCCATTGAGAATGTTTGGGATGTGCTGGAGAAGGCTTTGCACAGTGGTCTGACTCTCCCATCATCAATACAAGATCTTGGTGAAAAATGAATGCAACACTGAACGGAAAAAAACCGTGTGACATTGCAGAAGCTTATTGAAACAATGCCACAGTGAATGCGTGCTATAATCAAAGCCAACTAAATATTAGAGTCTGTGACCTTTTTTTTGGTGGCAACTTTTTTTTTGACCAGGCAGTGTACATTCCCTGTAATTAGATGGTAATATTCTCCAATATATCTGACATTTCTCAGTAAAAAAAAAAAAATATCTTGTAAGTGCACACCAATCAGCTCTTGTACCAAATGCCTTTTGCATAAAAAGACAAGCTAATGGAATAAATTAGGAGTATTTTCACCTGTATTTCCAAAGCCATCTAAACACAGAACTTAGTCCATATAGTGTAGCTGTTTTTTAAAGTGCATGCAGGCATAATCAGGAAAAAGCATAACATTCTCCATATCAAAAAAGCTTCAGCCTTCAAAGTTCTCATTTCAATATTTGCATGATGAAGACCATGGAAGTCAGAATTCACTAAGCAGTGTATTACAACTTACAAGCAAATTTAACTAACTCTGAGAATGAATGGTGCTGGTGTGTTGTGAGCATACTGGACTGGAACTGGTGGTAAGGATTCCCAGGGTGATAAGCTGAAATAAAAAAGGCTTCCTACATGGGCATGAAAGCTTTGGATGCAATCACTATAGGTGCAGATCTTTGTGGTAGTAGCAAATGCTCAAAAGAGAACTTTGAAGGCCGATGCTTTTTAAAAAAAGGGAATTTTATGTTTTAACTTATTGCCACCTGCATTCAAAGAGCTATTTCTACTGAATTATATAATTTATAAGTCCTGTGTGCAGATGACAATGGAAATAATCAGAAAGAAAAAATAACTGTCCTAAACCTTTATGTTAAATAAATCTCACTAAGAATATCTGCACTCTATCAAGTTACTGCAATGTAACAGAATGGCTTATTGCGTTGGCAGTAAGACTCCAATAATTAGCTCTAAATACAGTAAAGCCTGCAGGTGGCATTTTGTGGTGAAAATAAACAGCAACCTGGACAGTTTTTAGTCTCCTACTTTTTATAGTAATATCATAAACAAGCAGTATTTTATTTCTCCCACTACAAGTTTAACCTGCTGTAGCTCCTAAATATAAAATTACAAATAGATGCAATTTAAATTACTTTTTCCACTTTACAAATTGTTAAAAACTTATTTTTATTTAACGTTATTGTTTTATGTTCTGGAAATATTAATCCAAAGTCCAGATCAACTACATTAACATATGCATAATGAATTCACATGATCATACTTCATGAAACAATTCTATCATTTAGCTAGATGCAGCTTTCAGCCTTTTACTGTACATTATAATTGCAGCCATATGTTGTATGTTGAAGAACACTTAATTTTTATTTTAATTTTGTTAACTGCTTCCCATCCAGCCATAATACATAAACGGTTGAAGGGGAGAAGCGTCGATACAGATGCACATACCCGTCCATCTTCCTACATCTGCAGCATGTCCATGCTCCCTTGGAGCAGAACACTGATCATTGTACTGGTTCACTGTAAGCAATCCTGATACCATGTGATCGCTGGACCCAATCAGTCATCACATAGACAGTAGTAAACAATTGTTTCAAAACATCATTCTGGGAGAAGAGGACGCGGAAGAAGACGCGGAAGAAGACGCGGAAGAGGATCGCGCTGGCTTCAGCTGCCCACAAGAGAGATGGCAACGCTGTGGAAGAAATTTTATAAGTGAGTATTTCTTCTTGCAGGTAAGTGCGAACCGGGACAGATCAGAGGCTATCCATTGTGGAATGTACTAGCCCTGACTGTCCCGGGGGTATGTTCACTGAAAAATGTTTTCTGTGCCCGGAACTCCGCTTTAACAACATCATCTTTTAGGATTTTAAATAACTCGAATACCATCTCTTCCGCTAGCCTTATTATTAGCAATGCTTTCTAAGGCCCACTTGACTTCACACTCCGGTTATCCGGTTCAAGGTCAGTGATTGCCTCATCGTGGTTATATGGGGCATTCAGATCTTTCTTGTATAGTTCTTCTGTGTATTCTTACCATCACTTCTTAATCTCTTCTGCTTCTGTCAGGTCCTTGCCATTTTTGTCTATTATCGTGCCCATCTTTGCACAAAACTTTCCCTTGATATCTCTAATTTTGTTGAAAAGTTCTCTAGTCTTTTCCATTGTGTTGTTTTCCTCTAATTCCTTGCATTGATTGTTTAAGAAGGCCTTTTTGTCCGTTCTCGATATCCTCTGGAAGTCTGCATTCAGTTGGGTATATTTTCTCCATTGCCTTTTTCCTTCCTTCTTTGTTCAACTATTTGTATTGCCTCATCAGATAGCCACTTTGCTTTCTTGCATTTCTTCTTCTTTGGGAAGGTTTTCATTGCTGCTTCTTATACGATGTTACACACTTCCTTTCTATAGTTCCTCAGGCAATCTGCCTATCAGATCTAATCTCTTAAATCTGTTTGTCACCTCCACTGAGTATTCACAATAGATCCGATTTAGATCATATCTGAAATGTCTAGTGGTGTTTCCCACTTTCTTCAATTTAAGCCTGAATTTTGCCATAAGAAGCTCATGACCCGAGCCAGTCAGCTCCAGGTCTTGTTTTGACTAACTGTATAGAGTTTCTCCATCTTTGGCTGCAGAGAATATAATCAGTCTGATTTCTGTATTGACCATCTGATGATGTACATCTGTAGAATCGCTTTTTTGGTTGTTGGTAAAGAGTGTTTGTTATTACCCTGTATGTTCTCTTTACAAAACTCTATTAGCCTTTGTCCTTCTTCATTTTGCACTCCAAGGCCATATTTACCTGTTATTCTGGATATGCATTGACTTCCTACTTTACCATTCCAATCTCCCATTATGAGAAGAATATCTTTTTGGAGTCAGTTCTGTTGTAGATCTTCATAAAAGCAGGCAACATAAACTTCTTCAGTATTAGAGGTTGGTGTATAAACTTGGAATATTATAATGTTTAGTGAATTGCCTTGGATACGGACCGAGACCACCCTGTCGTTTTTGGGATTGTACCCCAGTAATGCTTTCCTGTCTCTTTTGTTGACAATGAGGGCTACACCATTTCTTCTGAGAGATTATTGTCCACAGTAGTAGATATAGTAGTCATCTGAGTTGAATTTGCCCTTTTCAGTCCATTTTAGTTCACTAATTCCCAAGAAATCTATGTTCATTCTTGCCATCTTCTGTTTGACCACATTCAGCTTACCCTGATTCATTGATCTTACATTATAGGTTCCTATGCAACATTCTTCTTACAGCATCAGACTTTCCTTTAACTCCTACCATCCACAGCTGAGAGTCCTTGTGGCTTTGGCCCAACCACTTTATTAGTTCAGGAGCTACTTGAAGTTGCCCTCTGCTCTTTCCCAGTAGCACATTGAACACCTTTCCGGTCTGGGGGACTCATCTTTGATGTTTTCTTGGCAAGGATACTGGAGTGGGTTGCCATTTCCATCTCTAGTGAATCACGTTTTGTCAGAATTCTCTGCTGTGACCTGTCTGTCTTGGCTGGGCCTACATGGTATAGCTCAAAGCTTCACTGAATTATGCAAGCCCCTTCACCACGACAAGGCAGTGATCCATAAAGGGGAGCACAAATACTGGGAGCCATATATTTAATTCTAATAATAGTAGTGGGGAAATCACCAAAATCAGTATGGGGTCCTGGTGAAACGCAGGTTTGAACCCCTTTATGGGAAAGAACCTGAGTTTTACCCTAATCAACCTTCCCTTTTTAAAGGAAAATATGTAGACCCAGATCAACCCATTGTGTTCTCGCCCTGCCATACAGATGGCCAGGCATGATTGCCGTTAAGTACCTAACAGGGGATTTGAACCTGGGTACTTTGATGTTCTGGGCCTGTTATCCTGCCTCTGAGCCACACTTCAGCTAATATGGATCCAGTCTTGTTTATCTGGAATTGCCTGCAGCACTAGGGGGCTGGATTTTACCTGAGAATGCTCCTGTCTCTCATTGCCCACCTGAAGCTAATTGCTCGTTTAAGCAAGGTATAAAAAACTGCCTCTCACTGAGAGCAGTGTCAGGTCATTGTTCCTGGTTGACAGATTTACTTCTTGTTTTTGTGTCTCCTGAGCTTGTTTTCCAGACTGACCCTGGCTTCTGTCCTTGCCTCCACTCCGCGTTTATCCTGGCTTGTGGCATCCATTAACAACGGTTGTTTCTAGACTTTAGTTTGGTTTGTATTCCTGCCGGTACTGCTAATTGGAGCACTTTTTCTGCCAAGCCCCTGTGCACAGATTCACAGCCCAGGTGGCTTCCTTACCTGGTCACCTTGGATTGTGGATATCTGCAAGGGTGACGGTACATCTCTGCACTGCAGACTTCAACCAAGGTAAGCCTTGACACATTGGGATGACAAATCAAAAGGATTTGGCAATCTCATTTAGGAAAGATCAGGAGTAAGAGAGGACATAGAGGGTGCAGGGCAGGGAGGACGGCCCGACAACAGAAAAAGAGGAAGGGAGTAGTAGAGAGTGGGATGTTTAATCTTAGTAAAGCCACAACAAGCAAGAGTTAAATATTCTCAATGTTGGTTTGAAGTGTGCACCAAAGAAGCCTTTGGACAAATTTAAAGTGTTCATTGCTACACACAAATACATTAGGAAACTTAATTTGAAGAAATGTTATCTATGTATTCCCCCTGAGAGAGTTTTTAGATGAGCAACTGAAGTAATAGGGGTAGATAGTGGCCTCATAAATAAATCTACCTTTAATCCCCAGATAAGCAATAGCCACTTTGTTGAAGCATTTAAAGGGCTTGCCTTAAAGGTCCTTCAATCCTTGTTCCAAATAAGTATGTGAATCTTGGATATATTGAGAAGAGTATTAAAGATCTAAAAGTGGTAGTAAACTCTGTGGTTAACACAGAAGCTTGTTTGAGAGAAAGGTTTCCAAAGCAAGTAAAGTTCTTTCTTGTATTACGAGAGGTATGGACTCCAAAGAAAAAGATATCATTTTGCCCCTGTACAAATCATTAGTAAGACCTCTTCTGGAATATGTGGTTCCGTTTTGGGCACCAGTTCTTAAAAAGGAAATCAGGGAACCGGGGAAAGTGCAGAAAAGGGCAGCCAAACTGATAAGTGGCATGGAGGAGCTATGCTATGAGGAAAGATTAGAGGAACTGAATTTATTCTCTCTTGACAATAGGAGTTTAAGGGGGGATATGATCAACATGTACAGATACAAAAGGGGTCCATATAGTGAATTGGTTTTAAATTATTTACTTTAAGGTAATCACAGAGGACAAGGGGGCTGTCACGTACCTGGTTGGTAAGCCTGACAAGCAGAGGAAGGCCTCTCGTACAGCTCTGGCTCGAGGACCACTGGTGGTAAAACAGTAGCCGCTGGAGCATGGTGGAGTAAGAGTGCCTATGATCAGTCCTGAAGTCTGTGTGGCAGAAGTGCCAGCAGGAGGGCTGGAAGCAGGTAGACTGGCTTAACTTGGCTGACGACAACTGAGGATGCACAGTAGAAGCAGGTGCGAGAAGATGCTGAGCTGGACCAAAGGAGCCATAGCAGTCTGGAAGAGCCAGAAGCAGGGTCAGGCGAGCCGGGTCGGTAACAGACAGACGGATCAGACAAATACAGCAGACAGCAGCATAGTCAGGTCACAGGCAGAGTTGGCAACGGATGCGGGATACACGGGTGCAGCAGGCAGGGTCCAACATGAAGCCAGGGGTCAGGACAGGTAGCAGACAGAATGGTTGGAAGCAAGCCGGGTCAAGATCAGAGGTCAAATGCAGGAATCAGAGGTGCAGGAAATACACAGAATGCCTAAATGTTTTTTTTTTTACTGCAAGGCGCAATACAACAGTATGCAATGGGTGTATCTCACTGTAACATATGCGGACAGGGCTGCAATCAACTTTTTTTGCCTCTAAATGTTTTTTTATTGCAAGGCGCAATACAACAGTATGCAATGGGTGTATATCACTGTAACATATGAGGACAGGGCCGCAATCAACTTTTTTTGCCCCTAAATGTTTTTTTTTTATTGTAAGGCGCAATACAACAGTATGCAATGGGTGTATCTCACTGTAACATATGCAGACAGGGCAGCAATAAACTATTTTGTCCCCTAAATAGTTATTTTTATTGCAAGGCACAATAAAACAGTATGCAATGGGTGTATCTCACTATAACATACACGGACAGGGCCACAATCAACTTTTTTTGCCCCTAAATGTTTTTTTTTATTTTATTGCAAGGCGCAATACAACAGTATGCAATGGGTGTATCTCACTGTAACATATGCGGACAGGGCCGCAATCAATTTTTTTTGCCCCTAAATGTTTTTTTTTTATCGTAAGGCGCAATACAACAGTATGCAATGGGTGTATCTCACTGTAATGTATGAATGAAAAACTGAAAAATAATTGTCCCCTTAATTGGTGCTTGTTGAATAGCAAATTTGTAATGCAGTGTCTGTCTAAAGTGTCTGTCTAAAGTCACAGCAAAATATGAAGGAAAAAATGTTTTTTCTTTTTTAAATGCAGATTAAGCACACACATATGCACTGAGGTTGCATGAAATGTGCAGCACCGCACGCCTAACAGGTTGGAACAGGTTGGATACTGTTGTTCTATTCCGCTATTGAGTAATAAAAAAAAAACCCATTTGAATGAAAAGCTGAAAAATAATTTTTTTTTACCCTAAATACTGTAAAATAAATATTTTCCCCTCACATTGGTGCTTTTTGAAGAGCAGGTTAGAAAAGTAATGTCTATCTGACATACAGTCTTTAAAGTTAAATATGAAGGAAAAAATGCAGATTAAACACACACATATGCACTGAGGTTGCATGAAATGCGCAACACCGCACGCCTAACAGGTTGGATACTGTTGTTCTATTCCTCTATTGAATTTAAAAAAAAAAACCCATTTGAATGAAAAACTGAAAAATAATTTTTTTACCCTAAATACTGCAAATTAATTATTTTCCCCTCACATTGGTGCTTACAGACTGATAATTTTTTTTTTGTTTCTCCTTTCTCCTCCTCACTTGGCTCAGGTCAGGGCATAAAGATCGTTCACTGCACCCCTACACAATACACTCAATGTAGATTGCTGTCTGATTAAAGCAGATTGTTCCTCCTATGCTTTCCCTACAAGCAATCTCTCCAGCCTCGCCCTACAGTAAACTCCAATCTCTCCCTCAGCAGCATTCAGGAACCTCTCCCTACAGTAGTTATAGCAGAGTGATGCGCGGCGCTGTGTGACTCCAACTTATATAGAGTCTGTGTCACATGCTGCACTGGCCTATCACAGCCATGCCATTAGTAGACATGGCTGTGATGGCTTCTAGGGCACACTAGTTAAACGCTTGCTGATTGGCTGCCTTGCACCTGTTGAAAGCGCGCCATTAAAACCACGCCAAAACATCAAATAACGTTACCGAACAACGGACAGTACCCGAACATACAGTGAAATGTCCGGGTTCGGGTCCGGGTACCGAATACCCAAAAGTCCAGTATGAACACGAACAATACAGTCCGGGTTCACTCAACCCTAGCCATATCATATGTATAAATTCACCTCTGTGGTGGTCGCACTTTGGACATAAGGGTGTATCCCTCCTGCCCCATTTATGCAATAGCGGTGGGGTACGATACGTCCTATGAAGAATAAAAAGCTGGGAAAGTTTATGGGAGGCCGACAAGGACATCGTGGGAAGCACTTCCAAGGCTTGATCCCATTGATCCCCAACTAAGACACCCAAATCCATCTCCCAGGCTGTTCTACAATTTAAGGATGCCGGATCCTGTATACACGAGAGAAGCCATTGATATCTGAGGGAAATCAATCCCCTCCTTTCCTGGGCCCTAATCACAGAGATCATATTCGACTGGTCGGCTCTTTGTAACGGGGACAAGCGATGCTGTCATGCACTACATAAAATCTGAATCTATCCAAAGTTGAGGGATCATGAGAAAATCAGTAGACAGTTTATAATTCATGGATGATTCACATACCACGCTCTACAAAAATGGAACAAGAAGAAAGGAACAGGTCTGGTGAAACCAAAATAGAAGATTATTTCTTTGGCATAAAGGTGACAGTGGTTACCATAGTTTTGAAGCAGATGTTAGAGTGAAAAAGGTGGCAGCATCCACAATGCTACATTATATTACAAAGACATATTCATATTTTCTGCATGGCTGGATAGGTGTCATACTGAATGAATGTTATTTAAAAAAAAAAAAGAAATCAAAGTAAAATAACAATGTAAACATTGCCCGATACCATTTTTTACTGCTGTTGAAAATGAGCATCTTTTGACATTAAGGTTTCTACATTCTTACATCTAATAAATGGCTAAAAAATTGCACATAATGATAACATTCCTATTATAACACTAATCACGTTTTAATCCAAGTTCTATAGTAAGCTTATTATTTTGTGAATATCCATAATTAAATAGGAGAAACATCTCTTTGTTGTAAATTATTTTAATTGCTTATTAGCTGTATACACAGAACAAGTCCTTTGGTAGCTTATGTATATTTCTTTTAATAGCAAGAATTCAACCTCTACTATTCTTTTTGAATTCAACCTGTTGACTCAGTGAGGAGCTTTACGTTTCTTTGACAGCATCATAGATAATTATGCCTGAATCCAGCTACTAAGGAGCAATCTTTATTAATTTGAATTGTTTGCCTTTGAATGTGTTGTATAGATTCTTGTGTTATTAAAACTGGCATTTATTGCATCTATTGTTATAGAGTTATCAGGTGACAGTCTGACAAAGGATCATAAAGAAAATCCTTTTGAAACTAGTGTTGAGTGGAAAAAAAAGAAATGCTAGTTGGAAATGTATACTGGATTCTCAATTGTTCTTATTGGGTGCAGGACATAAACAGAAGTTTGGATGTGAACTAGTTTTACAACAAACTTTGCTGTGCTTTACATTAAGCATATCCAAACTCAAAAGAAAAAGTATATTTCAGTTTTCCAGTACTTAGATGTGGTGGCTGCATTTGTTTCCTTTTTAAGACTTTTGTCCCTTTATTTTATATTTTGGAATCAGCTGGTAACACACTTCCTGTCCCAGGATGAAAACATTCATCCCCACGCTATATCTCTGAAAGAACAGCTTTTTTACCCTGGGCTGCTCTCTTGATTTGGACTACAAACACTTCCCTCCTCATCTCCATTACATATATAGAAGTTGTAGTGTACAGTAGTCCACAGAAAATAGCTTATGAGGCTGATCAGGGCATTTCAGATTTCAGTATATTACACAGAAAATGACAGGGTTAATACATGTCTATCATGATCCAGAGGTACCTTTCTGTTCGTGGGTTGAAATATACTACTCTACTAGAGCATAAGAGTGTGCATTACTTAAAGAAATTTGAGTGCTCTATTAGTTTTCCATAGACAAGGTGATGGATAGTGAGGTGTAGGTGTTGGTATAAAACAGGGGTAGTGGCCAATGGAGGTAGAAAATGCCCCAGCGTCAGTGGGAGTAAAAATATTACATAGTGACTATAGTCAGTAGATGGAGGAATACTGCCTCATTATTGGTGTTAGTGGGAGGAATACTGCCCCATTATTGGTATTAGTGGGAGGAATACTGCCCCATTATTGGTATTAGTGAAAGGAATACTGCCCCATTATTGGTATTAGTGGGAGGAATACTGCCCCATTATTGGTATTAGTGAAAGGAATACTGCCCCATTATTGGTATTAGTGGGAGGAATACTGCCCCATTATTGGTGTTAGTGGGAGGAATACTTCCCCATTATTGGTATTAGTGGGAGGAATACTGCCCCATTATTGGTATTAGTGGGAGGAATACTGCCCCATTATTGGTATTAGTGGAAGGAATACTGCCCCATTATTGGTATTAGTGGAAGGAATACTGCCCCATTATTGGTATTAGTGGGATGAATACTGCCCCATTATTGGTATTAGTGGGAGGAATACTGCCCCATTATTGGTGTTAATGGGAGGAATACTTCCCCATTATTGGTATTAGTGGGAGGAATACTGCCCCATTATTGGTATTAGTGGAAGGAATACTGCCCCATTATTGGTATTAGTGGAAGGAATACTGCCCCATTATTGGTGTTAGTGGAAGGAATACTGCCCCATTATTGGTATTAGTGGAAGGAATACTGCCTCATTATTGGTATTAGTGGGATGAATACTGCCCCATTATTGGTATTAGTGGGAGGAATACTGCCCCATTATTGGTGTTAATGGGAGGAATACTTCCCCATTATTGGTATTAGTGGGAGGAATACTGCCCCATTATTGGTATTAGTGGAAGGAATACTGCCCCATTATTGGTATTAGTGGAAGGAATACTGCCCCATTATTGGTATTAGTGGGATGAATACTGCCCCATTATTGGTATTAGTGGGAGGAATACTGCCCCATTATTGGTGTTAATGGGAGGAATACTTCCCCATTATTGGTATTAGTGGGAGGAATACTGCCCCATTATTGGTATTAGTGGAAGGAATACTGCCCCATTATTGGTATTAGTGGAAGGAATACTGCCCCATTATTGGTATTAGTGGGATGAATACTGCCCCATTATTGGTATTAGTGGGAGGAATACTGCCCCATTATTGGTATTAGTGGGAGGAATACTGCCCCATTATTGGTATTAGTGGAAGGAATACTGCCCAATTATTGGTATTAATGGAAGGAATTTTGCCCCGTTATTGGACACCTGCGATTGTTCCCAAGACAAGGCAGATCGCTGTTCAAACAGGGGAGAAGATAGAGATCTGCTAACCAGGAACACAGATCTTTGTCTTCCTCCAGTCAGAGCAACCCTCACACAGTTATCAAGCACCCCCTAGGGACACAATTAACCCTTTGATCGCCCCTGATGTTAACCCCTTCCCTGCCAGTGTCATTAGTACAGTAACAGTGCATATTTTTAGTACTGAACAATGTAAAAATGTCACTGACCCCCAAAAAAGTGTCAAAACTGTCAGTTAGGTGTCCGATTTGTCCGTCGCAATGTCGCAGTTCCACTAAAGATCACTGATCGCCACCATTACTAGTAAAAAAATAAAAATGCCATAAAAATATCCCATAGTTTGAAGAATCGATAACTTTTGCGCAAACCGATCAATATACGCTTTTTGGGATTTTTTTTTTACCAAAATCATGTAGCAGAATACATATTGGCCTAAATTGATGAAGAAATTTGATGTTTACTTTTTTTTTATTGGATGTGTTTTATAGCAGAAAATAAAAAATATAGTTTTTTTTTTCAAAATTGTCAGTCTTTTTTTGTTTATAGCACACAAAATAGAAACCGTAGAGGTGATCGAATACCACCAAAAGAAAACTCTATTTGTGGGGGAAAAGAGGACATCAATTGTATTTGAGTACCATGTCGTGATTTTTTGTTAAAATAACACAGTGCCGTATCGCAAAAAAAGGCCCGGTCATTAAGGGGATAAAACCATCTGGGCTGAAGTGGTTAAATAGACTGTCTGGCACCAACATTAGCAATATGGTACATCCCCACATGTGCATAAGCTAGTAACAACCCTAGATGTGAGGCTATGAGCCAGCCTGCATCTGTGCATGGATGCTCACACAGATTTGACATTCTGAATACTGATATGACTTTCCTGACAAAGTGGTTTTGTTTTGAGCCTCGTCTTTTCTTATTTTACTGATATACCATTTCAGGTAGTTATCACCTTACAGCGCAAATCAGACCTGTTCCTTCACAACTGTCTACTGATCTAATTAGCACTTTAACCTTATTTTGTATGAATTAATAATATCTATAGAGTTTTAATCTCTGTAATCAGAGATATGTAAAGTTTTCTTTTCAATTCTAACTGCAGGCTTCATTTATTTTACAAGCATTTTTTATTTAATTTTATTTTATTTATTTTTTTATTTTTTACCTTTACACTTTTTTATCTTAAAGTGGAACATGAAGTGGAAAATTAAGTCCTACTAGATCACTTCAAGCTGGCCCCTTTTGCAGGTATAGCTATGTAAAACATTAAAGATAAGTAAGTGTCTTTTCTGTTTAAAATCTAGTAATACACTGTCTTACCTTAAACCACATATGCTAAGTTACTCTCTATTTTTTGGCACTGTGCCGAAAATGTAAAGGCTGATCTGCTGACAGCCTAAAGATTTACTGCTGCTTATGGGCTCTAGGCTTCAGCAAAATGGCAGCCTCCAGCAAGAAGATACAGGAACAATGCTGGAGGCAATTTACAGCACACACTAATTTTGCTAGCATAATTATTATTGTGGAATGTATGTTCCCTGCTAAAGTACAATTATTTTTTATCAGGTTGTTATGGGTAAAGTTCTGCTTTAAATGATAATAACAATAGCATGCTAGATTATATAAAGTTTTGTTTTATATTTTTCCTGAATACATACATTTTTGGTGGTTGGTTGGTTTCCTTATTATGTAATTAATGCATTCTCCAGCATTTTCTATTGTCTCAATCCATTCATGCTTGAAGGTAAATCAAATCCTAATGCCTGAACCCAGTTTTGCAAATTTGCCGTGTGTTAGTAAAACTGTACAGATCATCACAACTACTACCTTTTTTTATTTGACCATGGCATTTGGTGATAAATGGTAATGGAAAGCTTTAGGTATTTATTAAATTGTCAATATTTTGTGTGGCCACCATTATTTCCCAGCACTGCCTTAACCCTCTTGGGCATGGAGTTCACCAGAGCTTCACAAGTTGCCACTGGAGTCCTCTTCCACTCCTCTATGACAACATCATGGAGATAGTGGATGTTAGAGACCTTGCGCTTCTACACCTTCCATTTGAGGATGCCCCACAGATGCTCAATAGAGTTTAGGTCTGGAGACATGCTTGGCCAGTTCATCACCTTTACCCTCAGCTTCTTTACAAGGCAGTGGCCCTCTTGGAGGTGTGTTTGGGCTCATTATCATGTTAGAATACTGCCCTGCAGCCCAGTCTCCGAAGGGAGGGGATCATGCTCTGCTTCAGTATGTCACAGTACATGTTGGCATTCATGGTTCCCTCAGTGAACTGTAGCTCCCCAGTGCTGACAGCACTCATGCCACCCTAGGTCATGACACTTCCACCACCATGCTTAACTGTAGGCAAGACACACTTTGTACTCCTCATCTGGTTGCCGCCAAATATGCTTGACATCATCTGAACCAAATAGGTTTATCTTGGTCTCATCAGACCACAGGACATGTTTCCAGTAATCCATGACCTTAGTCTGCTTGTCTTTAGCAAACTGTTTGTGGGCTTTCTTGTGCATCATCTTTAGAAGAGGCTTCTGGGATGACAGCCATGCAGACCAATTTGATGTAGTGTGCGGCGTATGGTCTAAGCACTGACAGGCTGACCCCCCCACCCCTTTAACTTCTACAGCAATGCTGGCAGCACTCATATGTCTATTTCTCAAAGACAACCTCTGGATATGACGCTGAGCACATGCACCCAACTTCTTTCCATGGCGAGGCCTGTTCCAAGTGGAACCTGTCCTGTTAAACTGCTGTATTGTCTTGGCCACCGTGCTGCAGCTCAGTTTAAGGGCCTTGGCAATATTCTTATAGCCTAGGCCATCTTTATGTAGAGCAACATTTTTTTTTTCAGATCCTCAGAGTTTTTTGCCATGAGGTGCTGTTTTGGATTTGGACCAGAACAGTCCTCAGATATATCTACTGCCTTCCAAATACTTGAGAATTAATGTGCGCACATTGAATAAATCATACTCTGACAGTGGTCAAAATAGTTCATTCTGATTTTACTACTTTCTCTTTATCTTTATAAAGACTGAGGAAAGTTATTTCCAGGAAATATACATGGGTACCAGAGAATCTTATTTCTCACCATCTTGGAGTCCTTCAGGTGTTTTTTAGCAAACTCCATGCGGGCTTTCATGTGTCTTACACTGAGGAGAGGCTTCAGTCGGGCCACTCTGCCATAAAGCCCCGACTGGTGGAGGGCTGCAGTGATGGTTTACTTTCTACAACTTTCTCCCATCTCCTGACTGCATCTCTGGAGCTCAGCCACAGTGATCTTTGGGTTCTTCTTTACCTCTCTCACCAAGGCTCTTCTCCCCCGATAGCTCAGTTTGGCCGGATGGCCAGCTCTAGAAAGGGTTCTGGTTGTCCCAAACGTCTTCCATTTGAGGATTATGGAGGCTACTGTGCTCTTAGGAACCTTAAGCGCAGCAGAAATCTTTTTGTAACCTTGGCCAGATCTGTGCCTTGCCACAATTCTGTCTCTGAGCTCTTCAGGCAGTTCCTTTGACCTCATGATTCTCATTTGCTTTGTGATCTGGAAGGTCTTATATAGACAGGTGTGTGGTTTTCCTAATCAAGTCCAATCAGTATAATCAAACACAGCTGGACTCAAATGAAGGTGTAGAACCATCTCAAGGATGATCAGAAGAAATGGAAAGCACCTGAGTTAAATATATGAGTGTCACAGCAAAGGGTCTGAATACTTAGGACCATGTGATATTTCAGTTTTTTTTTTTTTTAATAAATCTGCAACAATGTCAACAATTCTGTGTTTTTCTGTCAGTATGGGGTGCTATGTGTACATTCATGAGGAAGAAGAATGAACTTAAATGATTTTAGCAAATGGCTGCAATATAACAAAGAGTGAAAACTTTAAGGGGGTCTGAATACTTTCCGTACCCACTGTATAATACGTATAAGGTGGTGATTGGATGATTGGAGTACCTAAGGACCAGGTCCTGTTTGTTTGTCACTATTTGGATTGAGCACGGTTTTTTCCTCACTTTGCTGCAATTTTATTGGAACTGTGGAAGTGTAAGACACCTGTTTTTTAATCACCTTTGGATTTTTATGGATTTATACCGTTGAGTGTGCGGTTAATTTTAGTGTGTGTAATAAAAATTTGGAAAAACAATACCACATTATCCATTTATTCCCCCATCATGGCTTGTGATTGCAGGTGATTTACAGGGATTACATCTCATTCATTGGCCGTGGTTGGAGGAGACTCATCCCATGGTGGAAGATTAATCGCAGTGCCTGTCCATATTCAGGGAGAGGGAATCCAAACCTGGAAAGGATTTTCTTATTGAAGCACGATTGGTCCTAGTGTCATGAGACATATAGGACCTACAGCATCTGGTGAGTGGACAATTTATTTATTTTCACGGGAAAGGAAGCACCAAGTTATTAAGGAAGATTCACCAGCACTTTAGTTACACATATTGGATTTAGACTTTATTAATTTTAATTTTTAATGATTTATTTAATTGTTGATTGATTATCACTACACACTGGATGGACAATTATTTTGAAGTGATCTATTTCCAATATTATATTTGTATTATTTAATTTTTCACTATGGATATTAGTTAATGCTTTAGATAAACGTGTAACATAACTAGTTAACACATCAGATTGTAACTGCAACTGCTGTGGGAAGTAACAGCTGAGTCTGTCATAAGGAGACTGGGCATGTTTCCCCTGGGAGATGTGTCTGACACTGAACAGGGCAATGAGCAAACTATCTGACCAACTCATCCCTGTTTCCTGGGACTTTCAGAAGTTCAAAGTTGGTGAGGGCTTTTGTTGATAGTAGGGAAGGATCGGTCTTCAGGGCATCATACTGGGGTCACATCAGTAGGGATGCATCGGGAATGCAGGAACGGCAGTAGGAGATCAGTCCCAGTAAGGATGGAAGGATGGGATGGAGGGATCTCTGACCCATTGGCACTGGAATGGCCTTGATTGCGGTGACTTGTTCTTGGGTAAGATGTCGTGTGCCTTCTGAGATGCAGTGACCAAGAGAGACCACTGTGCCTTTGCACCATTGGATCTTGTATTTTGTGGCTTTGCAGTCTTGCTTGGCCAAGTAGCAAAGGGGGCTCTCAGAGTGAGTTGATGATGTCTCTTCTTGGGTGTCTGCACAAAGCAAGAGATCATCCACATACTGAAGGAGCACAACCTCAGGGTGGAGTTGGATCCATGTGTCTCAAATGGATGTCATTGCCTTGGCAAATCAGGATGGGGAATTTTTGGTTCCTTGAGGCATTACATTTAGAAGTACAGGGTATCAGAGCTTAATTAGACAAAAGGTCTCGACCTATGCTGAGATAGCTATGAATTGCGCTGGCTTCAAAGGGTATTGTGATTTACTGGGCAGGAGTGCCTCAGGTTTCAGTTGCACCCTGACAGCTGGTACTTTTAAGTGACTGATGTCTTCGAGTCCTGTGGTATTGAACCTGGAGTTGTCCCTTCATGAAGTATCATCACGAGAGGCAGAGAACACAAAGCAGATGAGTCTTCTAAGGATAGAGGAGTATGTAGCTGCACTCCTCGTTCAGGCGTGAAAATGATTGAGGCCTGTAGTCTGGACTGCACATCAGCTCCTAGCAGATTCAAGGGGCATGTAGAAGACACCACAACTCTGGCAAGCAAGTAAGGGTATGTTCCCAGTTGGAGTGGCCCAGTAACGGGACACAGGAAAAATCTACAGTGGAAAGGAAAATACTAGACCATTTCTTTGGGGCTTGACAGGCCGTCTGATTATTGCCCTCTGCTGGGAATTCCTCATGACACAGAAAGAACTTCACCTCTTCTATGTGTAGGCCCCACTTCTGCAAGTGATCACACATCAGGTGATCAAAGGGCAGGTGTCGCTCATTGCCGCTCCAAATTTCTACCAGATCTCGGCATGTTGTCTCCGGGGTTATTGGGACTTCGGTTAATATTTGTTAATTGTTGCTTAGAAACATTGTTAATATTAGTATCATTTGAGCACACTGTCATAAGGGGTGACACAGATTTGCCCATTTCCTAGTGGGAGTTGGGTCGTGGTGTTGTTGTTGTCCATCATGGGGATCCTTGTCTTGTCTGGGACACCTTGGGGCCCTGCGTTCTCTTCTAAAGTGTCCTTGTTTTCCACAGTTATAGTTGGTGATCCTTTCCTTGGTACTGGACAGGGGTGGTAGTCGAGTGTAGATCCTGCTTTAATTTGACATAGGCTGTTCAAGTCTTTCCTGGCAGTTGAACAAGTTTGTTGTATCCGCAATATCCTGTGGTAGAAGGCATTGGCTGTTTTTTTTTTTTTTTACTTTCACTAATCCCCAACCTCTTTGGCGTATAGCAAACAAAAGACCACACACACAGTCAGAACAAGACATCACAGCTGAGCTATCCAGGCAATCAATTTGTAAACGATTTTATAATTCCTCCTGATCGATTTTCCTCTTTTGGCAAAGTGCCAATTTTCAAAAACTCTGACCAGAGGTTCCCCTTCTTCAATAGAGGATGCCCACTTTTGGCTTTGTGTCAATAGGGTTCAATGGTCACGTTAATTGCTGTAACCCTTAATGTCAAAAAATTAATTCTATAACTGTCATAGGAACAAAGATATTTACACTTGAACTCCCCCCCCCCTTTGGCAAGTAGCCAATTCTCAAACTTTTGTACCGAGTCTCCCTTGCGCATAGGGAACTACGGGCAAATGTTTTTGATGATGATGAAACAGTGTTCTTATCCACTATTATTATGCTCAATATCAATAAATGGCAAAACAATTGAACTTTACAGAAATAATTGTATATGTGTGTGAATGCTGGGATTGTTAGTTCCACTATACGTCACACTACACAGGGAAAAGAGGAAGTTGAAGTAGCAGACAAGCTGGGGGCTGCTGCTGCGGGGGGATTCAATACTCTAGTATGCAGAAAAGAGGAAGCTACTACTAATCTGCCTAGCTTAAATTCAATATATCATTTGCACGCAGCAAAAATGTTTAACGGAACACATAGGAACAGAATGTTTAATAACAGAACACATGACATCACTGACTGATTATAGGGGGGGGGGGCTTAAACTGTCAGACTAAACTCTGTTTCACAGGATAGCCACGCTGAGCGTGTTCCTTGGCGTTTCCCCTCTCCTCTTTTCCCCGTGCTTTACCACACTGACAAGCGTGCTTTACCGCACTGACAAGGGGAGTCTGTGATCAGTTGTAACCACTGCATCAAGACCAGCCAATTATTTCGCCTGTGACTATTTCCCTTCTGACAGTCTCGTCACCCCACCACATATAACAAAACAGGCAGCAGATATAAATTATGCAGGTTCCTTGTTAATAGACTTTGGGCAAGTTACGTTACCTGTCTTTGCTAACCGCAGGCAGCCGATGTGGACACAAAGATAATCAACCACAGACACAGAAAATCGGAAGATCGGTCGCCGGACGAATTTTACCTACAGATTTTCTTATCGTGTGTACGGGCCTTTAGTGTTTAATGCTGCAAGTGACATCATCACCAAAAGACGCACAAGACTGATATTTAATTGCTTTAAATAAAGTTGGATAAATTAAGAATTTCAGTCATATATTCCTGAAAACAATAAATACACAACTGACAATTTTAACTTTTGTTACCCCTGTTGCTGATCTGCTTCTTTATTACCTATGTATTTATGTGCCACTGCTGCTGCTGTGGTCACCAATAACTTTTGCTTTTTCTACTTCTTCATCTTCCTTTTAAGTGCTTTGTCATTTCCCTGCTAATGTAGCCATGTTATGCCTGACACCAGCACAGAGAAGATTGCTTTCTTCTTTCCATAGCAAGCTGTTTCCACAATTCCCTAGGAGATGATAATGATGGTGAGATGGTGTTTGGCAATTAGCAGTGCTCGCTACCACACAGGGATGTTTTTTTAAACTGGGCCATTCGCCTTAGATGACAAGCAAAAGCTTTTGTGTGCGTCTCTTTTACCATGGGTATCATGGTTTGTGCTGATAATTGAACTATTACCACGCAGCTTAAGAGTATCAATACTACATCAGCACATGTACAATTTAAATATGTTTAGCTGCTATTACAATATCAGTTAACCTATATGCAAATATTTAATTTGCCTTGTTATGCTTTGAACTCTACAGTATCAGACCCATTTAACTAACAATATATTTCACAAGAAAGAAAATAAAACATGACAAAAATAACTTTTTTTTTTCATTAGCTCTGTACATTATGCTGAACGGTAACATTTTTGAAAGCATTCGCTTTCCAAATAAAATACAAAACAAAGTGTACATGAACAGGGAATTTTGGCTTATCTTCTGGATCACTGGAAATTGCTAATTGGGGCAACTAAAAGTGCACAGAACATTATGGATTCTGTGTTGTTTTCCAGTTAAATGAGCTGCAAAAAAATTATAACAGTTAATGCATGACAGTGATAGTCCTATTAAAAGGAGCAGCCTAAAACTAGTGTATTTGATCTAAAACAATATAAATCAGTAAACTAAGTCTATATGTAAACATTCAAATAAAAAAGCCAATATTTTTCATGATTACGATAAAAAATATTTATTTTTTCATAGATTGTAAAGGGAAGAAAGGTTGCTCAGAAATTCTTACCTAAACCTGGCAGTCCCTCCAAGGTACCGAGGTTACCAAAAGCCCAGTGACAATCTGTATTAAGCACTTTTGTTTAGATTAAATGCCCTTTTTTGGAGGTTCTTTATGTCAGCACGTAAAGGGCTGAGTGCTTGTAGACACTCTGTTTATGGGATGGTAGCCTGTACATGTGATTGACTAGCACCATTTTTTAAATTTGCATTTAAAAAAGTCCACAAACACGCCTGTAAAATTAGAGGAATGCTTCCAGACTGTACATTAATAGCTTTTTGCCTATTTATAGTATGTGAATTGTAAGAATTAGCAAAACCGAGTTTTCATATCAATCAGTTCAAGGTGTTTTGTAGACCCTGCCTCTTTTACCTCTCTCCAAGACCAAATACCTTGTTTATTGAGTGCATCAAATTAGACACTATATTTTACCATCTTCAGGTATGGGCATTTTACCTCATGGATCAGGGAAGTGAAGTCTTGGACAATGTCTGTTCCTTGCTTGAAGCAACGGTTCAACTCTGAGACAATCCTCATCAAGCTGCCACCATAGAGTTAACCCTATGTAACCTTCATCAGGTCACAGGCCTGTTGAAGAGAATAGAAATATATATCTCTAATTTTAGGGGATGGACCAAAGGCACCCAAAAATGTCATTGCTTTAGAATCTCAGAACAGGTAAAAGACAAGCTAGCTTGTATTGGAATTCTGGATACACTAAGTGAGTTGACCCAGTTAGCTACTCAAATTGACCCACTGAATAGTGATGGGCAGAATACTCCTGGGTTCTGTTTTACAGCAGAACTCCTAAACTGGGAAAATCTTCTGACTATAACTTAGAACCATAGTAAATTCTAATGGACCAGAACTCCAAAAATCAAAAGGCCCAGTTTTAAAGGCTTATATGCAAGTTATTGGCCATAAAAAGGGTATGGGGGCCCAGTAACTATCCTGGGGGACATGTATCAATGAAAAAAAAAACTTGTTTTTAAATGAGCAGTGATTTTAATGATGCTTAAAGTGAAACAATAAAAATAAAAAAAATCCTTTAACCCCTTAAGCCCTGGAGGATTTTCCTGCTGAAAGACCAGGGCCTATTTTGCCATCCGGCACTGCATGACTTTAACAGACAATTGCGCGGTCGTACGGTGCTGTACCCAAATGAAATTGAGGTCCTTTTTTTCCCACAAACAGAGCTTTCTTTTGGTGGTATTTGATCACCTGTGCGATTTTTACTTTTTGCGCTATAAACAAAAAAAGAGCGACAATTTTGAAAAATAGCAATATATATATATATATATATATATATATATATATATATATATATATATATAAAATAGTAATATTTTTATATGAAATTCCCCCCCCCCCCAAAAAAAATGTAAAAATCATTTTTTTTTAACATTTTAGGCCAATTTTTCTGCTACATATGTTTGGTAAAAAAAAAGCGCAATAAGCGTATTTTGATTGGTTTGCGCAAAAGTTATTGCGTCTACTAACTACGGGAAAGATTTATGTCATTTTTATTGTTTTTTGTTTTTACTAGTAATGGCGGCGATCTGCGTTTTTTTTTTTTTGCGGGACTGCGACATTGCGGCGGACAGACCGAACCCTTGACTGACATTTTTGACACTTTTGGGGGTACCATTGACATTACTACAGTAATCAGTGATATAAATATGCACTGTTACTGTAAAAATGACACTGGCAGGTAAGGGGTTAACTTTATTTGTGATCAGTGGGTTAAATGTATCCCTAAGGGCGTGATTCTAACTGTGGGGGGGGCGTGGCTTGTGATGTAACCACAGAGATATACAATCCTACATAGCAGGATCGTATGATCTCTGCAGTTACATCAGGGAGAATGATAGGCGGCTTTGTTTACATTAGCCACCTGCCTTTCTCCCTCTCCAGCGGGAGATCGCGAGTGACCGGCGAACATCAGAGCCGCCGGTCACTCACACGGGGATGTTAGTGAACGAGCGGGGGCGGGAGCGCGCCTCCGGTGGCCCGCGCTCGCCCCCTAGAGGTTCGTAGGCGAGCGACTTAGCCCTATGTCGGTTTGCCTGTAGGGAGCTGACTGCCGCAGTAAATAGTCATGCGGCGGTCGGCAAGTGGTTAAATATAGAGCCTGGGGGCCCCCTAGTCTGCTAGTAAAGTTGCCCATCTGCACCATGTTTAGAACCTGCTGCAGCAAAACTGACATATACAAAGGAAAAAAAATGAAATTTAAATTGGTTTTCCCTGTAAGCTTTATTTTGTAAACAATGGCTTTGAGAGCCAATCTGTATGATGAGGCCACATTTTAGAGCATTCGGAACAAGATTAGA
Source organism: Pelophylax lessonae (assembly GCF_965119305.1). NCBI lineage: Eukaryota > Metazoa > Chordata > Amphibia > Anura > Ranidae > Pelophylax > Pelophylax lessonae. The sequence continues at coordinate 305,738,742 of NC_138772.1, read as the reverse complement.
GATTTTTTGGATACATTTTGGTGTCTCTGGCAGACTTTGGATAGAAGTAACAAAGTTTTGCACCAGAGTGAGCAAGCCTTTCGTGAAGAAGCCAAATTATAGGACTCTCAGGCGTAAGTTCATGGGAGAACATGACTGCCAATTTGTTGTTTATCAATGTTATCCTCTCTTTGTAGGCTCATGTTACTCCCTTCCTCAACCTCAGAACCAATATCAGAATCAAGTAATGGCTGTGCATCCTCAAGAAGCAAGTGGCTGATGCTGTGTTCAAATAATTTAGCTGACTCCTATATGCATGATGGTGGGACTATGGCAGGAGTAGCTGTGGATAAGGAGGCAGAAAAGGCCACTCTGGCAAATGTGGTGAACTGCAAACTAGTGTCAGCTTGGGTTATAGAGGATGAGGATAGTTTAGTAAGCAACTGCATCACCATTCACCACCTCCTCTGCATGCTGTGGCTGGATAGCATGCCCAACATCAGTAAAAAGACAAATGTGCTCTGCCTGAGGATGGACCATCTGCACCTTTGCCTGTGGATACAGATGCTGCTGGCCCCCTTATAGTGGCATGGGAATGTCTGCCTCTCCTTGTTGGCTTCCCAGATATGATGGGGGGCTTATTACACAAATGTATTATATAATAGGAAATGGGAGATTGGATGCACTTTATTTTATGAAATGTGGTTGTTGGTGCACTATAAACTGTGTACAATTGAGGACCGCCACAATTTGGAAAACGAATATATATATATGAAGGGGGGCACCAGTGTCACAGTTAAACAAACTGGAGCTGACAATTTAAAAAAAGGGGACCGGGAACAACATTAATAAAAAAAGACACAACAACAAAAGAAAAAATAAATAAATGTGATGCTTGGTGCACTAAAAACTGTGTACAATTGGGGATTGTCGCTGACACAAATTGACAAACTAAAAAAAGAAAAAAAATATATATATTTAAAATTAAAAAAGCAGGAACACAAGCGTCGCAGTAAGACAAACTGCGGCTGACAATTTTAAAAAATGGGGCAGGAGAACATCAACAATAATAATAATAAATAACAATAATAATAAAAAAAAAACGCAGTGACAAAAAAATAAAATAAATTGTGGTGCTGGGTGCATTACAAACAGTGTACAATTGGGGACTGCCGCTTGCACAAACTAAAAAAACGAAAAAAAAAAAACACATATTAATAGAAAAAGGGGAACGCCAGTGTCACAGTAAGACAAACTGCGGCTGACAAATTAAAAAAGGGGGCAGGGGAACAAAAATAATAATAAAAATAGATGCAGTGACAAAAAATAAAATAAAAAAAATGAAATATGGTTCTTAGTGCTCTATAAATTGTGTACTATTGGGGACTGCCACTGACACAAATAAGAAAAAAAAATATATAATAATAATAATAATAATAATAATAAAGGGGAACACCAGTTTGCAGTAAGATGAATAAATAAATAGACGCAGCGACAAAAGAAAAGCAAAGTATGCATAAAGCACTGTATACAGTACTAAATGTAATGCTGTTAAACACTGCACTACACTCACACTACACTATATTACCAGTACACTACACTAACACTCTACACTCACACTAACACTAACACTAACTAGCTTCCTGAGCCCTGCTCTCTCCATTTTCACACTGAAAAGGTTCTGTGTTCTTTTATAGTGTCATGATACTAGGTCAGGTGCATTGCTTCAGCCAATCAGGGCTGTTACAATGCACTGTACAGCATGCAGTGTTTCATGGGGTGATCATTGGGAGAACATCCCACTGAACTCCCTGCAAAATTGCTTATTCCACGATCACATGAATAGGCGCTGTTTGGGGCCGAACTGATGCTCGGCCCTGACGGTTTGCCTATCTCTACCACTGAAGCTCCTGAATCAATTGGTCTGTGCCTGGCCCAGCAAGCCCTTTCTATTGAACTGCACCTGAGGTGCATTCAAGCCAACCTCTACCTCTACTGTGGATCCTTGGGTCATTTCTTCTATAACTGTCCTGTTAAGCTATCCAGTAATAAGGCCATCATTTCCTCACAGTTTACTCCTGCCTGACTTTTTTCAACTCAAGTTTCATTGTGTCTGTCTTTTCAAGGGCACAAAAACATTACTAACGCCCAAGCTACTAATCATTAGGGTGCATGTGTGTGTTTCTTGGATGCGTCTCCTATCAGCCAAATTGATCCACAATCCATGATCTCAAGACTCATATTCTACCCATTCACCATTAAACCTTGGCCTTTTACACAAGATATCTATCTCCTCCATATTATAGTCTCTCTGGGCAACCAAGATTATCTCAGTTTTGATAAAATCCCACCTTCTCTGTTCCTTGTCATTGAGGAAACATCCTGATTACAAACTCAAACTGCATCAACTGATCCTCAGGAGTGGTCATTTTCTATTTAGTCCACTGCCACTAGTCCTGCTGGACCAACCTAGGGAGTCTCTTTTGCATGATGAAGGTAGAGGGAACCCCAGGTGTACAATGATTTCCTCCAAGTCTTTAATAAAGAAAGGGGACAGCTCTCTCCTACCACACTGCATCTATGGTTGCCTGATTGAACTCCTTTCCTTTGCAGTGATCGTGTTTGGTAAAGAGTATCCCCTGTCCAAACTAAAACATGCAACTCTAAGGGAGAATCTTGAAGATAGCTTGAAAAAGAGGTTAATTTAGCCACCCACCTCTTCAGCAGGAGCTGGAATTTTTTCCATTGAAAATAAGGACAGCATATAACCATTTATCCATAACCAGGCTCTTAAAGTAACTATCAAGAGCCACTACACACCATGCCAGTAGTTCCTAAAATGTTTAAAAAACATAGGTCTGCCAATATCTTTTTTTTTTTTTTAAAGTTAAACCTATGCAGGACTGTGACAGACAGCTGCTGTCAGGGATAGAGGGTGTGTATCTGCCCCACAGAATCATGAGGTTCTTAAAGTGAATGGGTGGCAGTGAGAGGTCTGAGGGCAGCAAGGGGTTAAGCACTGGCCACACCTTGTTCTCCACCTGGGGCATTTTTTTTGTGAGGGAACATGCCTGCAGAACGGGAGCAGATCCAGTGAGGTCTATTTATTAGCCAGGAGGCTTACATTTGTTTTGATGGACTTTTGCTTTGGGACTATGTTTTTTACCCCTGAGCAGGAATCTGTCCTTAACCTTGCACACGGCTGGACTACCTCCCTGAAAACTCTCCACTTGAAGGTGACCTCCCACAATGTCTAATACCTTCATTAAAATCAGATAGAGAGATGAGTGGATGACAGCTTTCTGCACTTCAATTTATTTTGTCATGCCTTTTGGGTCAAGGCCACTTTTCAACACTTTGTCAATGATATTTACAGAAATGTAATCAACATCTTCATGTTTGTTTACTAAGATTACATTTTTATCTTCTCTTCCTCTCTGGAAGAACATTGAGATTATGTGCAGTGTTTTGGGCTCCCTTAGCACGTATAGTCTATATGTAAAATCTGAGACATGTTAGTTTAAAAGGATGTCCATCCATTTCTGGGCCTAGTCTTCTCTACTGTGGAACTAGAGTGGCCTGTCGCAACTAACAAGGGAGTCCAATGCTTCCTAGGGTTTTCAATTGTTTTCTGAAATGTATACAAAACTTTGATTTTGGGGCTCCTTTATCACAGCTTGGTACCCAAGATGAACTCATCTAGAAATACCTGGATCCTGTTCTAAAAAATACCATTACGCTACTACTACACTACTACTACTACTAAACTACTACACGATAGTAGAGGTGAAAAGTTGGTATAGACCTAGCTATAAGAACCAAGATATATCATCCCTAATTTATAAATATACCAATTAACAGACAAAACAAAGGGGACTTTTAACTATATCTCCAGGAGAAAAAAAAAAGGTAATTCAGTTTTTGCATCCCTCCTTTTCTTTGACATGTCCACCCTGCTAGTATGTTATTGATGATGATGTTCTAACAAAGCATTTAAGAAAAAAATGAGAGATCTGTTTTAGTCCTCTTGATTAGTGGTAACTATTCCTGAACACATAATGCTTACTTTGCTGTAATTCTGAGCCCTTGAAAAAAATTTCTAAAAGTCCATTTTCATTTCAACTTCTCAGGGCACCAACATGATGCTGCTGGTGCAGTAACCATAAAATATCAGCAAAAGGACAATATTTTAATTACTTAACAAAGTCTATGAGGTTTATATCTATATTTTGTCCATTTACACTAGATAATTATCCTGAACATAAAAAAGCCTTTGATAAAACTTGGAAACTTTAAAACTTGAAAAAGTTTTAGAATTGGAATAAAACACTTTTTTGAATATATGCGAAGTACAATAATTGTGATTTAAGAATGATTATGCCGTGACCATCGATAAGCATCAGTCCTGATTTTCTTAACACTTCAATAGTTAATTGAGAGAGGTTTTGAGCATAGAAATATCCACCAGATATTTACTGTAAGTCTCATTGCCAAGAAAATGGGAAAGTATGTAGAAAATATACAAAGTATATTCCTCGCGCCAAGGGACTATGAGGGAATAAAATGGCTAATAACTATGTGCCTAAAAATCAATGTGAATAGATGAATGTGCAGCTGCTGTACAAACAAAAAGGATGCTGAGAGATGAATGGTCTTGTAGAAGACCAAAATACAGCACTTGCTGAGAATAACTGGTGGATATCAGTATCTATAGCACTCTTTGTATGGTGTCAATCAAACATGGTGTATCAAATAACTTATAAATAAATTAACATAAAATCCTCAAACCACTCAATGACAAATTATTGTGCAAAATAGTGCATAGTGAATAAATGTATAAAGCAAATTCCAATCAAATAGGAGAAAAATAAAAAAATTAAAGTATTATTAATATATATAGTAAAGAATAAGTAATGACTTCAGTGCTCAAAATAATGGTAAAGTCCTTAGTGAAAGTGAATCTTCAAATTCGAAGATGCAAGTGCTCTGGCATGATTGTCCGTGACATCAATTCCTTTGCAGTGTAAGTAAGTAGATTGGATCACTTACCAGATCAAGTGGGTCCTACATGCCATACGGCATTAGAACCTTTTGCGCTTAGAAAGCCCCCTGGGCTTAATGGGTTCTCCCTTAAGTGGTCCTATGGGCTGCTGATGGCTCCTTTTGGCTCTGGGGTAATCGGCCAGTTGTGGTATAAAAGGAGAAAGAAAGCTCCAAATAGTGTAGTAATGTTAAGAAAGTAGTTTATTTCCCATATACCAAGTAAGAATCAGCATAAAAAGGGTTAAAACATCACTGGTGGTCTAGCGGTGCGGGCTGCTCATCCTCCTCGCAGAGTGGCGGGCTGGCTTCCGGCTTGCACTCCACCTCAACATGACGTGATGACGCTATGCGGTCCAAACTAAATAAAATTGTATTTTTTTTATTTTTTATTTTTCTCCTATTTGATTGTAATTTGCTTTATAGATTTATTCACTATGCACTATTTTGCACAATAATTTGTCATTGAGAGGTTTGAGGATTTTATGTTCATTTATTTATAAGTTATTTGATACACCATGTTTGACTGACACCATACAAAGAGTGGTATAGATACTGCTATCCACCAGTTATTCTCAGCAAGCGCTGTATTTTGGTCTTCTACAAGACCATTCATCTCTCAAGAAAATGGGAAACCCCTTATTTTAACTCCACACAATGAGATTGAATTGAAGAGAACATGTTCTTTGGACCTGGCAATACGGGTGATTTAGAATAATCATTTATCCATATCCCACCTCAGCTCTTATTATATAAAAATCAGGCATGGTGTAAGAAAAGCCCATTACATGTTGGAATAAGAAGGCTGGCTCATGCTTATACTAATGTGCATGCTCAAAATTCTAAGCAAAAGCTCCATGCAAAAAAGGCATTGTCACATTCTCACAAACATATTAGCATGTGGGAAAATATGGAGATGCACACCTGCACGAGCACACGTATGGAAACTGGCACCAAACAGCCCATTTAAAGGATAAGTTCACCCTGTGGCAGCAGTACGGGGAGAAGTTCTCTGTACTAGCTGCCACTGTTTGAAAACAGTGCGGCTTTGTGTGGCTCAGCCCACATGGTTGTGTCATTCAGACACAGATCTGTTTTTCTGAATGACCTACAAGCCCTGACATCCTAAGTGGCTGTTGGCTTGTAGTTCTCAATGAACTACCACGGTACTGTGGAGTGATGTGGTTGTTTATTGAGTCTTCCTGTCAGGGAGTATCGGTGTACCCGTACAGGATGTAAGGGTAAGTAAACACACTGGCAGTGTGCAGGAGACCTGCATGGCATCAGCAATCTGCTGATCACTGGTGCAATGCTTTCCAAGCTTCTGCGACAAAAAATAATAAATGCAAAAAAATGTGCATTTATGTTTTTATTTTTTTTAAGTGAACTTATCTTTTAAGCTGTACTCTGGCATGGAAGGATTGCTGAATGGTCCTCAGCTAGTTCCTGCTTTTGATGAGCTTTGACATGCTATTCTTTTTTTTTTTTTAAAACGATTTTTATTGAGGAAAAAAAGGTTCATTACAGAAAAAGAAAACCACATGCGTAAGTACAGGCATGAACAGTAAACAAGAAAAATAGAACATTGTAACAGAAGGCAACCAAACCAGCATATAAAAAGAAAAAAAAAAAAAGATCAGAATTAACAATGACCTACAAGAGACAATGTAAACCAGGGGTCTACACAGAGTGGTCAGGATAGGTTGTATTTCTCGTGTAGAGTAATTTCGAGCTTGGGAGGTATCCTAAACAGGGGGGGGGGGGCAAAGCCTGTAGTCTGGGGATCCAGATCGGCATGGGACCTAGTCTGTAGATGGGGATATAGATACCATAAGAGTTAGAGGATCTCTAGAAGGGACAAACTACACGAAAGCAGTATGGCATAGGACGTGCCTATGCTCTGGGCGCTATGGGCCCAGACATGGGAAGAGAGAGGTGTCAGTATAATGATGGAGCCTGAGTTAGGGGGTTAGAGTAGTATAAAGGTGCGCACTGTTTGGGCCGGCCAAACAGCAAGGTAGCACGCAGGTAAGGTAGGGGAAGGGAGGCAGGTAGCAGAGGAGGAGAAGGCGGGAACAGAGAGGGAGACTAGAAAGAGAAGAGCTAGGAGAGAGGGAAAGAGAAAAAAAAAGGGGGGTGGGGGGAGGTGACTAGGGAGATATGCCCATAATATCAGATCTAATGCCAGCGTGCGTAGGCGTGGGTAAATAATCAAGGTGCGAAGAGCAACTACCGGCGCAGACAGAGCAAGCAAGTCTTGAATCCTAAGGGGAAAAGGTATACATCGTCAGGGGCACCAAGGCGAAAGGAAACTAGTAAGGCCCAGCTGCACTAATGGCAGAGACTAGAGAATTCTGCTGTAGTCGTATAATGGGTCCAGCACGCCCATTTCTTATGATATTTAGTGGGGGTATCATTTGCCACATGAATAAGCTCTTCCATTTCTGCGATCGCAACAATATGGCGTAACCATTGTTTAATCGTGGGTGCTTGTGTAGAATTCCACAATACAGGGATGCATTGTCTAGCTGCATTAATCATGTGCATCATAAGGGATTTCGTGTATGATGTGTGCGAGGTAGGGGAATGGTGCAGGAGGAACTGGGCGGGCGAGAATTCCAATGTGTAGGTAGTCACCTGTGTGGTGATCCTATGGACCTCCTTCCAGAAAGTGGGCAATCGTGGGCAACAGGATATGTAGAAGGGATCCAGTATCTGAAAGACACCTCCAACAAGTGGAGGGTATTGAAGGTGCAAATGTATGTAAAAGTGTTGGGGTACGGTACCACCTGGATGCTTGGTTACGTTCAGCGAACATTTGTGGTTTTTAATGAATATTTGTTCCCATTCTTCGATGGAGAAGGTACAAGAGAGTTCCTATTCCCATGCTTCGCAGCGTTTATTTTTAAGCTGTCCTGAGTTTTCAAATAAGAGGGAATGTGTGACCGTGATGAATTTTACGGAGTGGGCCTTCCCGTCAAACGTTGTGGGGGGGTCCTTGCAGTGGTGTTTATGAATAAGTGATTTAACGTATTGGCTGAGAAGAAGAAAAGACCAAGGCAGTATGGGTGGTCTCTTCATCCTCATTGCAATAGATGAAGCGGATAGGATCTCATCCCCATCACAAACATGGTGGACACGTAGTTGGTCTTGGGGCCAATGATTAACTAGGTAGCTTCGGTGCATGCCTGGGGGAAAGTCAGGGTTGAGTTTTACAGGGGTCATCAGACCCGGGATTGCGGAGATAGCCCGTGTTTTACACATCGATTGAAAGGTGCGGAGAGTTGGGCCAATCAATGGGTGTTTCTGAAGAGTATGTGGAATATGAGTAGCGTTAAGCCACGGCACAGTGTGCAAGTCTAGCGTAGTGTAACCACCTTCAATGGACACCCAATCTTTAAGGTTTATGGACATTCCAATCGATGACCCTCGTAAGGTGACACGCGACGTGATAATTGCGAATGCCTGGGAGTCCAATGCCCCCCTTGCTTTTGGGCAAGTAGAGGTGGTCGTAATGAATACGAGGTTGTTTGTTGTTCCAAAGGAAAGCAGAGGTTAGTTGTTTGTATTTGTGGAATAAGAGCGGTGGGATTGTCACAGGAATTGTTTGGAGGACGTATAGTAATCTTGGTAAGACGTTCATCTTTAAGATTGCGGCCCTGCTGAACCAAGAGAAGGTTAGTTTTGTCCAGGAAAGGAGATCTTTTTTGATTTTGGTAAGGATTGGGGGAAAGTTACGGTCGAATAGGTGCTGTAGATTGGCCGAGATCTGGATGCCTAAATATGTCAAGGAGTCTTGTTTCCAAGCAAAGTGAAAATTGTCTAGACAGTGTTGTACTTCTGGAGGAGACAGAGAAACGTTAAGGGCGAAAGACTTGGAGAAATTGATCTTCATGTTGGACAAGGTGCAAATTGGCGGAACTCCCTCATGACCGAGGGGAGGGTGGTGATGGGTTCTGTGAGGAATAACAGGAGGTCGTCCACATAGGCGGCCCTGTGTAATGTTGAAATGCGGAATTCACTGTACCAATCAGGTAAGTTGACATAAGGGATGGCGAGGGTTGTACAGAAGTGATCCAAATCCTCAGGAACCCGTAGGAGTGCTGTGAGGCCTTGCGAAGTGGCAGAGAGGCCAAAGGGGAACTTCCAGCAGTATACGATAGCCCTGGAGTGGAGCTCATCTAGCAAAGGGCGCAACTCTCTCCTTCTTTGCAGGGTGATGTTGGATAGATCCTGGTACATATTTATTTTGGCTCCCTGGAAGGCGATGTGCTGCTGAATCCTAGCATTTCTCAGTACATCCTCCTTAAGTTGGAAGTCAGCCATTCAGCACACCACGTCCCTAGGTGGGTCATTTTCTCTCCCTCTAGGACAGGGGTGTCGAACTTTAAATTCATCGGGGGCCGCATCAGCAATATGGTTTTCCTCGAGGGGCCAATTGTATATCTAAGACTGTATTTACCCTTAATCATATTAAATAATTGCCTCTGCATTTAACTATTTCTGGTTTTTAATTTAAGTAATAATTAGCTCAGAGTTCAGGGGTGTGCTGTGAACAGAGGGCAGGGTTCAGAGCTGCTCTACGTTCAGAATGCAGAGTTCAAGAGTGCGCTATTTAGCGAGTGCAGGGTTTAGGGTTGTGCTATGTGCAGAGTGCAGGATTCAGGGTTGCACTACAGACAGAGTGCAGGGTTCAGGGGTGCGCTACGCACAGAGTGCAGGGTTCAGGGGTGTGTTACAGACAGAGTGCAGGGATCAGGGGCGCCCTACATACAGAGTGCAGAGTTCAAGAGTTGCGCTTTGTACAGAGTGCAGGAATCAAGAGTGCCCCCTGTACAGAGTGCAAGATTCATGGGTGAGCAACATGCAGGATTCAGGGGTGGGTTATGCACAGAGTGCAGGGTTCAGGGGTGCGCTTTGCACAGAGTGCAGGGTTCAGGGGTGTGTTACAGACAGAGTGCAGGGATCAGGGGTGCCCTACATACAGAGTGCAGAGTTCAAGAGTTGTGCTTTGTACAGAGTGCAGGAATCAAGAGTGCCCCGTGTACAGAGTGCAAGATTCATGGGTGAGCTACATGCAGGATTCAGGGGTGCGTTATGCACAGAGTGCAGGGTTCAGGGGTGCACTACGCACAGAGTGCAGGGTTCAGGGGTGTGTTACAGACAGAGTGCAGGGATCAGGGGCGCCCTACATACAGAGTGCAGAGTTCAAGAGTTGCGCTTTGTACAGAGTGCAGGAATCAAGAGTGCCCCCTGTACAGAGTGCAAGATTCATGGGTGAGCAACATGCAGGATTCAGGGGTGGGTTATGCACAGAGTACAGGGTTCAGGGGTGCGCTTCGCACAGAGTGCAGGGTTCAGGGGTGTGTTACAGACAGAGTGCAGGGATCAGGGGTGCCCTACATACAGAGTGCAGAGTTCAAGAGTTGCGCTTTGTACAGAGTGCAGGAATCAAGAGTGCCCCGTGTACAGAGTGCAAGATTCATGGGTGAGCTACATGCAGGATTCAGGGGTACGTTATGCACAGAGTGCAGGGTTCAGGGGTACGCTACATACAATGTGCAGGGGTGCACTATGCACAGTGTGCAACATCTCATTTCCACCCCTCCTCCTTGGCTCTTACTTCTGCACCCACCACTTTAACCCATCCCCCACATCTGCACAGATCTTCCCCCACAGCCCACATGCCCCCAGCCCACCATTCCCAAAGCTTACCCACATCTCTACTAAGCAGTTTCCTCCCTTTGTATTCAGCTTTAGTGCCTGTGTAGGTGGACGTTTGTATTCGGCTCCAGTAACAGTTCACTTCTGTTGCCTTAAAGGGAGATCCTTCTGTCGGATCTGGCCCTATCCTACCCCCCTGTGCCCCACTGTGAGTGACGCTGTCAGTGCCTGCAGGGATCTGCCCCACCACTCCCCACTGACAGACCCCTACCACACCAACTAATGCCCCCCCACTACCAGACCCCAACTACTGCCCCACCACTGACAGACCCCCAACACAACAACAACTACTGCCCCCCCACTACCAGACCACCCCCCAACTAACGCCCACCCCCCACTACCAGACCACCCCCTGACTAACACCCACCCCGACTAACAGACCACCACCCACCCAACTACTGCCCCCCACTACCAGCCCACCCCTCCAACTAATGTTCCCCCCACTACAAGACCACCACCCACCCAATTACTGCCACCCCTACCATACCACCCCCACACTACAAGACCACCACCCACCCAATTACTGCCCCCCCTACCAGACCACCCCCTCACTACAAGACCACCACCCACCCGATTACTGCCACCCCTACCATACCACCCCCACACTACAAGACCTCCACCCACCCAAATACTGCCCCCCACTGCAAGTCCATCACCCACTATCACTAGCAGCACCTCCCCCACAACCCCCCGACCCCCCCCCCGGGAAATCCTAGGGGAGAAGCACTCAACTTTCAGGATTCAAGTGGTTCATCCTGCCTGTGTCCCCTCCGTTCCAGCCTGTGCACCCGGCCGACCACTCGGCATGTAAAGGGTTAATTTTACTAAGCTGCAGCATCACCGCACTCAGATTGTAAAGCCTGGAGCCGGAGCGTGCGCAGTAACAGGAGGGGATATTGTATTTCACTGGTACACTGCTACTGGAATTTGCAGTGACTATAGCTATCACTGTAAACACAAAAGCTCCTGTGTTTACAAGTGACAGCAGCCGGCAGGAAAAGCGGTTGAGAGCCGGTGGTGGCGGCCAGGGGCCGCTGCGGGCCACATGACAAGGTCTGGTGGGCCGGATTCGGCCCGCGGGCCTTGTGTTTGACACCCGTGCTCTAGGATGAAGGTCTCTGTGAATGCGCTCCATGACAACTGGAGAGTCAGGGGGTCTGCCTAACAGGTCGTTGCAGATCGATGAGACAGCTTGTGGGAGATTCTGATGCTCCACACTCTAAGGAATACCTCTGACTCTCAAATTATTCTGGCGGCCTCTATTGTCCAGATCCTCAACATGCCAGTTAAGATCTCGGAGGAGGGCAGCATGAGATTCTGTGACCTGTTGAACATGGCACAGAGACGCATCGTGGCGGTCGGTAGTAGTCTCTACTTCTTCCACCCTTAGTACCATAGCCTGAAAGTCACTCCGGAGCTCTGATATCACCTTAGAGAGGGTAGATTTAATGTCAGACTTGATGTCGGCAGCCACTAGTTGAAGGTCCGCAAAGGACAGCGAGGCTGGTTACCTGGGTGGGTCAGAGGCAGGCGAGCGGGCTCTGGCGCTGGAGGGGACTTTGCTCGGCGAGCGGGTTTGCTGGGATGGAGAAAGAGTAGGCCTCTGTGTGTCCCTGGGCTGTGTGCGGAAGATTTCCGGGATATTGCGGCTGATCTGTGTCTCCGGTTCCCTAGGAGACCTGGATCGGGTAGCCGAGGTGCTTCTGGAAGTGCTCCCCATACTTGTAGAAACATTTAAGGGTGTTTGCGGGCTATGCTGTGAAAGGATCAGGCCTCGAGGTGCAGGAGCTCGGAGCTAAGCAGCCATCTTGGACCGGGACCAAGCCACACCCCCCATGCTATTCTTGTTTACCTGTGTAGGACTGACCTGTCTTTGGATTTCTGCCTACCTGCTGTGACCTTCGGGTTGTATTCTGACTCTGTTCCTGTCTTGCGTTCCTGTACCAGCTGTGTACCAATCCCGGCTTGTGTCCTGACTCTGTCTCTACCTGATGTTCTTGTACCTTGCTACCCCACAGTTGATGACATTTTGACATGCGTCCTGGCTACACTCCTGTCTGACAATCAAATGTCACCGTGCTCCAGTTCCTGGTTCCTGTCTGGTGATATACGGTTATCTACTTCCTGCAAATCCCAGATGGTGCTACCTGCTACACTGGCCCTCATGCCACTCTGTGGCCTCACACTTCCTGCCATCACTACAAGGGGTGTTGAACAAGAGGAGCAAGAGCAGCCCCCTCTCCAGCTTGATCTCCACCAGGTACATGACATACAGGGAAACTTGTGACACATATTACCCTTGATACAAAGCAGTTTTTGGTGCCTGAACAGTCAATTACCAATGATGTCATAGGAAGACAAGGGTGGGGGGCTGTTCATAGCTCTGAGCATATTTAGACTTTGTGAAACTTGAATAAGAGTTTTGAGAGCTAAGGTTTTAGGCAGATGCCTACAGAGTACTGTGGCATATGTCTTGGTTTGCTGTATGCCATAAATATTATGTTTTTCTTTGTATTGTTTAAATTCAGAAATGGCTACCACTTGATTGAACAGGTTAAAAGGTTGAGCTTTTTATGCTGATGTTAGGTATCCATGTGTGTGGGAGTACATAAATACATGAGATAAGCAGTTTAGTTGGGTCCTGACTCACTATGTTCATGAGAACCAGAAGAGAGATTATGTTGCTATGTGACTGACCTTGCTGTATCATGCTCCCCCTTAGCGGGAATCCAGTCAGGGTTCCTAGGACATGGACATTATGGATTTTAAGGACTTTCTGCATTATGAAGGTATGACAACTAATAAGCCAAGGTCTACCAGGAAGAACCACAGTTAGAGTTCGATTATGACTGTAGACAGCCAGCCAGTCTGGAAGCTGAGTTGACATAGCATAGGTGATGGACAGCTCTGGTACAGAAGGAACTTGTGTGCTTAGTCCCTTCCCTAGTGACCAGAACCCCAATTTGTCTTATAGCACGGGACATTTTAGGGACCCAGACTGTAGTGTCACGTAAGATGGAGTGAGGCATGCAATTTGACAATATAGGGTTTTTTTTAAGGTGCTTTTATGCTTTTTACAATAGTTTTAAGAAGCCCTCTTGGATACTGGACATTTGCGTTACAAAAAAACTAAAACTAAAAGTAAACCAAACTCTGCAAACATGGCTGCTTCATCCCTGGCTTTGACTGGGGTATGCTCATTAAGAAGGTACAGAGGCAATCCCGCTTCTATGACCCCTCCCACAGGTTCAGTTCTACATGGAATGCAAATGCTGAAGTCAGGCATGGAATGTTATTTAAAAAACAAACACAAGAGGGCTCCTCCATCTAGGTATACTCATTTATTAAAAAGGATAAAAGACAGTAAAAATGCTATCACTAGTTAAAAGTGGATCAAGGCTTCTTATAAACCCATATAGACCTCCATAGAATCACTATCAGGCAGTAGAGCTCTGAAGGCATGTGGCTAGCTGAAGCAGAGATCTTGATGGAAGTACAGCTGTCAGGCTTCAGGCTGGAACATAAACAGCAACTTTCAGAAGTAACAAGATGGCTGCGGCTCCAAACAGCACCTCTCTCAGCTGGGTGATGACAGGAAGTGGAGGGGGTGTAGCTACATGTTTCAGGGCAGACAGGAGTGCCTCTTTGTTAAACCATCTGTAGCTACTGTTGCTTATGTTCCAGCCTGAAGCCTGACAACTGTACTTCCATCAAGAACTCTGCTTCAGCTAGCCACATGTCTGCAGAACTCTGCAGCCTCATGGGGATTCTATGGAGGTCTATATGGGTTTATGACAAGCCTTGATCCACTTTTAACTAGTGAGTGCATGTTTATTGTCTTTTATTATTTTTAATAAATTGTTTTACCTACAGTAGTAGGAGTCCACCTCTTGTGTTTGTTTTTTTTTTATATGTGCCTAATCTGTTGGATTCTAGTCAGTGCAATAGCTTATTAATTTTCTATGGAATGTCATCTGCAACTTCACTGTTTCGATTGGCTTCTTTGTTTGCATCACATTAAAAACAAAAGGGTAAGCACATTTCTTAAACCATGATTTAGGCCTGATTGTCGAAACACGTTTAATTTTTTGACTCTTGTTCACCTGCAATAAAACAATGTTTTAGCTGACTTCCGTGGCACCAGCCTTTCTCCTTTTTTTGCATGGTAGGCGTTTTTCTTATATTTCACCTTATGGCCAAATATTGTTCCTTGAGATGTGCATAATTTTAGTATTTGTAAACTCTTTTTTTGGCTTTTACCTGTTTTATGTATGATAATGGCTGGGAGTCCAGAGCGGTTAATGAGTGGTTGACCTCTTATTGCGCTCTGTTAGAGGCATCTCCAATTAGCCTGAGACCACACAATTTGTTGTTTATGAGAACTGATCTACTAAAGTGTTTGTAATTGTTATTTAAAAAAAAAGCCTTATAAAGAAATTATCACTCCATTTAAGTCCATTCCTACTTTTCTTGTTGCACATCATTTGTATTTTCAACCATGTCATGCCAATCCTGTTAATAGTCATGGGGAGCTGATAAGTGAGGTTTTGATGTGGGGTAAGGTGTCCACTGTAATTTTGGTGAATTTATATACATAGAAGACATTTGAGGATTGAGAAGCACAAAGATTTTAAGGATAAGTTCACCTTTTGTAAAAAAAATAATACATGCACATCTTTTTGCAGTCAGAAAATGTACATTTATTATTTTTTTACTCTGCAGTCTTTAAATAATTGCAACCACAGCCAGTGGATCAATGCCAGGATCCTGCAGACTCTCAGTAAGCTATCTGCCCACACCTCTGATATGGCAGTTACTGAATGGCAGGAAAATCAATGAACAATGAGAACACTCACCAGTGCCCTCACAGTTTAGAGAAAACAAAAAGCCATCTTAGCTGCAATGGCCAACGGTACTTGAACTCTAATTCATTCAAAGGAAAAATTGAATGAATGACGTGGCTGCGTGGGCGAAGCTTGTTGCATAGGAACACGTTACACCAAAAATATGGGTGCAACTTGTAACATGCTTTTAAAGGTGCATTTAGCCATTAATCACTCTGGTGTGATGGACTTTTTTTTAATTATTTTTTATTTCCAGTACTAAAAGTGATATATGTAAATTCATGACACAATTTGTTGCACTATTAAAATAAAATAGTTTATTTACTGACATGACATTATTTATTTTATATTTCCTAGACATTAAAAGATCATTTCATATTGCTGAAGATTCCTACATTCATTTTGGAAATATATTCATGTTTTTTGAGGAAGTAAAAATTTTGAAAACATTTATTTTTAACCTTTTCACTGTCAGGCCCTGTGATCTGCTTTTAAACGGAGGTTGCCAGACCATTTTAGAGGTTTTAGAATGTTTTATTTCACTTAATATTAGATACAAATGCTGAGAAGTCTAAAGCTATCCAATGTATCTTAGCTGTGATATACATTGCTATCCAATGTATCTTAGCTGTGATCTACAAATTTAACCTTTTCACTGTCAGGCCCTGTGATCTGCTTTTAAACGGAGGTTGCCAGACCATTTTAGAGGTTTTAGAATGTTTTATTTCACTTAATATTAGATACAAATGCTGAGAATTCTAAAGCTATCCAATGTATCTTAGCTGTGATCTACATAACCCCTGGAAGCCAGTAAATAATCAGCTAAAAGCCTTCCTAGAGATGAAATTATCTTCTAAAGGCTACAAATTGATTTTTAAGTTAGCAAAGTTAGCAAAACCAGGGATATATGAGTATGTGCTCGTCTGTGTAAACATGTTTTCAAGGTGGCCTGAAGCATGGTTGGAAACTAAGGCCACTGCCAAATTAACTGTAAAAAGAAGTTACTGTCAGAAGTAGTCTGCAGGTATAAGATAATAGAGATTATAGATAGTGATTAAGGGACACACTCAACAGGGCAGGTACCAAATGAAATCTTGGTATTTGCAAACAATACTAAGCTAAGCAGGCCAATATCTTCTATGCAGGATGTGGTAACTTTACAAAAAGACCTGAACAAAATAATGGGGTGGGCAACTACATGGCAGATGAGGTTTAATGTTGAAAAATGTAAGGTAATGCACTTGGGTGTCAGAAATATGACGGCAAGTTACTTGCTAGGGGGTAAACCTCTGGGTGAATCTAAGATAGAAAATGACCCAGGGGTCCTAGTAGACACCAGGTTTAGCAATGGAATGCAATGCCAAGCTGCTGCAAGCAAAGCCAACAGAATACTGGCATATATAAAAAAGGGGATTCACTCCAGAGATAAAACGATTTTTCTCCAATTCTACAAGACTCTGGTATGACCACATCTTGGGTATGCCATCCAGTTCTGGGCACCGGTCCTCAGAAAGGATGTGCTTGAACTAGAGAGAGTCCATAGAAGAGCAGCAAAAATAATTAGGGGAATGGAGGACATCAGCTATGAGGAAAGACTGCAAGCATTAAACGTATTCTCTCTGGAGAAGAGACGCTTGAGAGGGGATATGATATCAATGTACAAATACCGAACTGGTGACCCAGCAAAGGGAACAAACTTTTCAGAGAAAGGGAATTCAATAAAACATGGGGCCACTCAATAAAACTAGAAGAAAAGCGGTTTAACCTTAAACTGCATAAAGGGTTCTTTACTGTCAGACAAGTAAGGATGCGGAATGCTCTTCCACAAGCAGTGGTATAAGCAGGGAGCATCGATAGATTCAAAAATCTATTAGGTGGGCACCTTAAAGACCACAACATACAGGTGTATACAATGTACGGTTAACAGAAAACACAGACACATAATAGGTTGAACTGGAGGGACTGGTGTCTTTTTAAAACCTCACTAACTATGTAACTACATGAAATTGTTGCTGTCCTTGGTATCCAACAGGTTTTCCAGAACCCTTACCATCTTCAGAGCATTGGCAAAGTATTAAGACTGAATGGTATAATTAAAAACATAATTACTCAAATCGCAGCAGGCACTGGAAAGCCATGGCTGGCTGTAATAGTCTTATCAATAAAGTGGTACCAAAAATGGGTTTATAATAATTCTGTGTGGCCATAAAGGAGTATGATAAATCAACTTTTATAATAATGTTAGTACAGTATGTATACTGAAATAACATATCTACTAAGTGAAATCAAAACTTATTAGAAAGATAATGAAGTAGATAGTGGTGCTCAAAATATCACCCGTGAAAAATATGGAAAAAGTTCCAAAAAAACAAATAAAGTGCAAAATATTGTTAATAAAGTCCACAAATAAGATAGTTGATGATTCAATGACTGTCCACCACACCACGTGAATCTGTGTCACCACTCCCTTTTGGATATCCACTCACCAAATGTATATGCCAAATACTCTCATATTGGTAATAACAGCAGATGCCCACTCTGGGGTTAATGGTTAATCAAAAGATGTGTCTAATCCTCCATGTCTGTTCTGTTTAGAACTGCAGTCATAACATCAGAGCGAAGTCTTCCAGCATAAACTTCCTTTGTGGCTCATGATTTGATCTGTAAAAGCCAAGTAGTAAAAACAGAGAATCAGGAAGTCCAGAATCGGTAAAACTAAACAAAAAGGTATCAAAATGCACACAGACACGGTGAAAGCAAACAGTCTCCAGTTTTCCAGTTATGGGTGGAGGTGATTTCGCTGGGACATACCTCCTATGCTGCCACTGCCAGCAATGTTTCCTCTCTACTTCCTCTGTATGTATACTGTATATGATTTCATATGTGATTTAACAGTAGTTTAGTTCAGACATTTTTAAAGTTACTTGATCTCTATTTGTCTTGTGGAATTGTATATCACACATACCATTTTAGGTAACTTCTAGCTAAAACATAATAATTTGTAATGTAACATGTAAGATAATATACTTTTCTATAATTTAACCCATTTCTGTTTAAAGTTTGTTCTTTAAGATCACATGCTGGAGATCAGATCAGGGAGTACAACCAATTACTTTGTAAATAATTAACTATCATTCATTTGTCATTTTCATTTCTGTTTAATAGTCCTTCCGTCTTGCCTAATGAAATAGAATAGTTAGTACACTACTCCATGCAACTTGATGTCCGTCTGTTTAATCAACAATTGGACTCAACTCATCAATTCTTACTGATGAAACTCAAAATTCCGTGATGGCACTTATACATTTTTTTTTTATTTTACCAGGAATCAGTAATTGCAATTGCAGTTGTCCTTCAGGAGACATAAAATATTCTTCAAAATTCTTACTGTAATGTAAGATAAGATAGTTTTCTATAATTAAACCCATTTCTGTTTAAAGTTTCTTCTTTAAGATCACATGCTGGAGATCAGATCTGGGAGTACAACCAATTACTTTGTAAATAATTAACTATCATTCCTTTGTCCTTTTCATTTCTGTATAATAGTCCTTCCATCTTGCCTAATGAGCTAGACTAGTTTGTACACTACTCCATGCAACGTGATGTCTGTCTGTTTAATCAAAAATTGGACTCAACTCAACAATTCTTACTGATGAAACTCAAAATTCCATGATGGTGTTTATTTTTATTTTTTATATTTTACCAGGAATCGGTAATTGCAATTGCAGTTGTCCTTCAAGAGACATAAAATATTCTTCAAATTTTTTCCTGTTTGCGCCTTCACTCCTGCTAGTACATGATGCAGACCAGTGTGTCCTCTTCATTCAATGTCCTAGTGAGCTTTCAAGTCATCTCTGTCAAATGTATTTTCATAGAATGTATGTAGTATGTGTACTGCATTGATTGCTACAGGCTATTGTGCGAGTACAGAATCTTCCAAATAATGGCTAAAATTTGGAATACACCCTCAACCATGTGGTGTGTACATGTCAGGCAATTGTTAAAGACCCATCTCTCTGTGAGTGAGCTTTCAAGCCCTCTCTCTGTCAAATGTATTTTCATAGAATGCATTGGCCTTTAGTATGTATACTGCATTGATTGCTACAGGCTATTATGTGAGTAAAGAATATTCCAAATAATGGCCACAATTTGGAATACACCCTCTACCATGTGGTGTGTACATGTCAGGCAATTGTTAAAGACCCATCTCTCTGTATACAGAGCATGCTTAGAATATGATCTCAAAAGGTGCTCATCAAATGCCTCACCACCCACAAATGCCATTCACAGGGATGGCTTCGTATTTCCGGGAAGTTAACAGATGGGAGAGGAAGAGCCAGAGCCTCAAAACTAGTTAGTAAAAATGTCTTTGAATAGGGGCATTTAGGATGCTGTACAGCTGATTCAGGTATTCCATCCTTGCAATATTGGTCATTGTCAGCCTGTGTTCAGGCTTCCAGGACTTTCCCTCCTCCCTCTGTACCAGCTTTTATACAGGGAGGAGAGACAAGTCTGTATACACTGATGCATGTTGTGAATCTTGCTCTGTGATGACAATATCCAGATTTTGTAAATGTAATTCATTGCTTTTTTTATTGTTAATAAATAGTTTCACCTGCCCTATCCAATGTGCTTTACCTTTGTTTTATCTACTTTAAAACCTTACTCCCAAAAACACAAAATGGAAATGGAAATCAATGCGCATCAAAATGCATTAACAATGTGTGTCAATGCGCATAGAAAATGCATGCTGATGCATGTCAATGCATTAGAAAAGGCATATTAATGCATGGATTGGCAATTCACAAGGGCAAAACATGTTGATGCATGCCAAAGCCCCTGCCTAATACTACAACATACTGCAATTCTTTGCACACACTTTGATTTAAATGCAACATTAAACTTTTTTTGTGTCATACCTTTTTGTTTTATTGAGTTTTAAGTGCCGGTTCACACTTCCGCGTGTGCGGCGATCGCATGTAATATCGGAGCGCACTGCTCCTTCATTACATGCGATCGGATGTGCAGTGCGAATTCAGCCATACACTCTGTATGGCTAAATTCGCACTGCACCCACACAAAATTCGCACGAGGCATTTTTTCAGGCGCATCAGGATCGGATCGCACAGTGGTTCACACTTGTGCGATCCGATCCTGTGCGAACTGTCAGATTGCACTGCGATATGCGATCAAACTGGGGGTGTCGTTAACATTTCATTGACACCCCCAGCATATCGCATATGGCAGTGTGAACTGCCAGATGTGCGTTTGCGATGCGGGAACAGGCTGCAAATTCGCAGCCTTCCCGCATCGCAAAAGTGTGACCCGGCACTAAAAGATTGCAGAATGAAAAAAACAAAAAACAAAAAAAACAAACAAACAGTGCACAATGCACTATAGTCAACAAAAAACAACTCAGTTGTACTCCACTCCTGAGGATTCAAATAATCACAACAGTATCATGAAGAAAAGTAATTTAAAAAAAACATCCGAAGCCAGCAAAAGTTAGCAACATGCCTTAGATTTTAGGCAACTAACAGTATCTTTGCCAACCATCTCCATCATTTTCATTTACAGAAAATACCATTAAGCTCCTCTCAAATCTTGCGGCTGTACTTATAGAAAAGAACATTAATTTAGAAATTGTATCTGATTAACATAGATAATTAAGTACTTACATGAAAGAAAAACATACGCAACAGAATTGCATTACGACGTTACAAAAATACATTTTTTAGATAAATTACATAAATTATCACTTTACTTTGCATGCGTTAAAGATAGCACTTAAGTTTGCATATATTTTATCTGTGTACTTTTTAGAAAGCAGAAAGCAGTTTTCAAATTGAAAAATAAAAAGATGAATCTTCTTAACATATACATAACTTACAGGTATTCTGCAAAAGATATTACATAATGCATAAGTGCTTTACTATTTGTCCTTGTATACTTGGTAGTGAAGTTCTGCATTTTTATTTTCTGTTTTACTCTTGTAAGAAGAGAATCTTTTAGGCTGATAGTATTTAGTATAATAACTACATTAACTAATATAACTGTGTTTAAAAAGTTTTTAGATATAATTTTTTAAAATTATAAATTAGGAGATGATGGTTTTAATAAGATAATAAAGTATATTCCAAGTAAGTATGCATTTTCAGGTATTATAATAAGATCACTGAAAGTAATTTTATACACGTCTTTTACATTGTGAGTGTATTTATTTATTTTAATATTTATTTGATATACATAGTTTCATAGTTGGTAAGACTGAATAAAGATACCATTTCATCCAGTTCAACCCATATGGATGTGTGTGTTTGTGTCCATACCATTTTCTATATCCCTCTATACTGCATTCGCTAAGATGCCCATCTAAGAGTTTTTTAAAATTATCAACACTTCCTGCTGACACCACTGGTTGTGCAAGGGAGTTCCACATCGTTACAGCTCTGATAGTAAAGAACCCCCTATGCAGTTTAAGTTTAAAATGTTTCTCCTCCAATTTAATTGAGTGGCCATTAGAATTGGGCTGAACATCCCCCAGTTCGGTTTGCACCAGAACTCTCGGACCCGAACCACAAACCTTATTAAAGTCTATGGGACTCGAACTTATAAAATCAAAAGTGCCCACTTTTAAGGCTTATATGCAAGTTATTGGCCATAAAAGGGTATGGGGGCCCGGGTACTGCCCTAGGGGACATGTATCAATGCAAAAAAAGTTTTTAAAAAAGATAATTTTTGAAGGAGCAATGTTTTTTGTGATGCTTAAAATTAAACAATAAAAATAAAAAAATCCTTTAAATATAGTGCCTTTGAGTCCCATTAGTCTGCCTGTAAACAGGCGCATCTATACGCATATACACTCACCAGCCACTTTATGAGGTACACCTGTTCAATTGTTCAGTAACACAAATTGCTAATCATTCAATCACATGGCAGAGGAGGTCAGAGGAGAATGGGCAGACTGCTTCAAGATGATAGAAAAGCAACAGCAACTCAAATAATCACTCGTTACAACCAAGGTATGCAGAATACCATCTCTAGATGCACAACACATCAAACGTTGACGCAGATGGGCTACAGCAGCAGAAGACAACACTTCTGTCAGCTAAGAGCAGGAAAGTGAGGCTACAGTTCACACAGGCTCACCCAAATTGGACAATAGAAGATTGGAAAAAATGTTGCTTGGTCTGCTGAGTCTCGATTTCAGCTGCAACATTCACATGGTAGGGTCAGAATTTGGTGAAAACAACATGAAAGCATGGATCCATCTTGCCTAGGAGATTCACATCATGGATGGGCAGTCAACAAATCTGCAGCAACTGCGTGAGGCTATCATGTCAATATGGACCAAAATCTCTGAGGAATGTTTACAACACCTTGTTGAATCTAGGCCACGAAGAATTAAGGCAGTTCTGAAGGTAAAGGGGGGTCCAACCTGGTACTAGCAAAGTGTACCTAATAATGTGGCTCTGCCCCCACCCCAAAGCACCTTGTTACCATGTTGATGGGGACAAGGGCCTCTTACCCACCACCCTGGGTGGTGGTTGTGGGAGTCTGCGGACAGGGGGCTTATCAGAATCTCCCCCTATGTAAATGAGTATGGGGTTTATTTATTTACCCCCAAAAAAGTGTAAAAAATAAATAAAAACACACACACAATTCCTTTATTAAAAATAAAAAAAACAATGTCCCCTGATGTTGACCCGTTGTCAGTCACGATGCCTGCCACACCGCCGAACCCAAAAAAGAAAAAAAAAAAAGACTCAGCAGAACAAAGATTATCACTGTCTGCCTGCTCTGACAAGTGACAGTTCCTAAATAGGTAAGGGGTGGGGCCACCTGGTGACATTACCTGGTAGCACACCCCCTTGTGGCATCACCGACCCAGCATGCACCGGAATTGTCAAAAAATTGTCAAACTGTGTGTGTGTTTTTATATCTTTTTGAAACTTTTTGGTGAATGTGTAAGGGACAATTTACCCTATACTCACTCACATGGGGGGGGGGGGGCAGGTCTGAGGGCCCCCTTGTTAAAGAGGGCTTCCAGATTCTGATAAGCCCACAACCACAGACCCCCACAACCACCATCCAGGGTTGTGGGGAAGAGGCCCTTCTCCCCATCCACATGAGGAAAAGAGCTTTGGTATGGTGGTTCTCCAAAACAACCCCCCCCCATGTTGAAGGCATGTGGACTAGTATGGTTCAGAAGGGGGGAACTCACTCGCTCGTCTGTTCCCCCCCCCCCCTTGCCTGCCAAGCTGCATGTTCAAATAAGGGTCTTGTATGGATTTGGGGGATCCCACACAATTTTTTTTTTTTTACTTTTTGGCATGAAGTTTCCCCTTAATATGTATTCCAGACTTAAGGGTCTGGTATGGATTTGAAGAGGACCCCACACCATATATTTTTTTTTAATTTTGGCATGAGACTCCCCTTAAAATCCATACCAGGGGGGGGGGTGGCCGCTGCGTAGCCGTATGGACGTGTGAGTTCGCCGCTCCGCCGACACAGGGACAATATCTAGCAACATCGGCGCCCTATCTTCACCGATCGCCTTGTTAAGACCCTCATCGGATTCACTGAAGCCTCCTGCATCCATCGATATGGCCAGAAAGAAGAAGGACGGCGGGCAACCCCGTCAACTCCAGCACTTCTTCATGCCCCAAAGCCAGCAACGGAGCCAAGATGGCGCCGGCAGCAGCTCCCTGGCCTCCTCGACCGGGACCTCTCTGGCACATCCCAGCCCTACACCTCCACAGGGCCAGAAGGCAGGCCAGCCCCGATCTCCAACGGTCTCAACACCGCTCACCGGGAGCCCGGCGAAGAGCAGGCCACGGCTGTTAGAGGACTCACCATCTGGGGAGGTAAGCCATGAGGAGGTTTCCTCTCTGAATTCTACCAGGGAGCTTGCTTTCAATATAGACTCTTTCCCTGTCAGTGACCGGCCGGTCTCGGAGGTGAAACTGAGAGACATGATGATGTCTCTTAGGGCCTCTATGCACGCTGACTTAATGGACTGTGTTAAATCGTTTAAAGGAGAGGTCAGGGCCTTGGGAGGCCGCATGGACAAAGTGGAGGGCAAAATGGGGGAATTCGCGGCATCCCATAACGAGCTAATTGATTCCCACTACAGCCATGAGGAAGAAATAGACAAGTTAAAGAACAAAATTGCAGATATGGAGGACAGGTCACGGCGTAACAACGTCAAGATCCGGGGGGTCCCCGAATCTGTGCAGCCCAATGATTTAGAGCGATATGCCAGGGATCTGATCCATGCAGTCCTACCATCTGCGCCTTCTTCCGAGCTGGTGATTGATCGCATACATCGCCTCCATAAACCTTCCCACATCTCTGAAGACATTCTAAGGGATGTCATCATGAGGATTCATTTTTACCATATAAAAGACCGTTTGATGTCAGAATTCCGCAAAATGACTCCTGTTCCGGAGAAATATGCCAGGATTCAGCTGTTCGCTGACTTATCCCAACATACTCTCCAAAAACGGAGAAACCTCCAATCGCTTACTAATACGTTGAGGAACCATGCAATCATCTACAAGTGGGGGTTTCCGGTCAAACTGACTGTCACATACAACAACAAGGCCCACACCATCACATCTCTACAAGCTGGCCTGGATCTGCTTCAATCATGGGGTATTCTCCCTGCTCCCAGAGCTGATCTCTCTACACCATCCAATAGGGTGTCCCCTCTCCCGGAAGAGTGGCAGACGGTCACATATGGGAAGAAGGGGAAGAAATCCTCCAAGGGAACGCCGCCTCAAGGTACCAACACCTGAATGTCCCTGGGCATACGGCTGCTCAGGCCACTAGTACTTTTTCCCCCTCGCAATGTTATGCAGCAAGACTGCATTCGAGACCATTCTCATTTTTTTACTGACTTTTTCTTTGTTTATTCCTTCTGTTCTCTCTCCCTATAAGTGTCTCCCTACCCTCCACCAATGTGGTCAGCTCATCACAAGGAAACCTGGAACGTCTCTACATCTGGAACCACTCGACAGCCGTCGCCCTGATGTGTATTCCAGCACCACCGTTGATCTCCACTCTGAAGCTCATCTGATGCATCTAGCTACAGGTACTCTAACCCCTCTAATATTGACAGTATATGCCCATTAAAATAACAACCTTTAATGTTCGAGGCCTGAACCATCCGGCCAAGAGGTCATCTCTGTGGTCTGAGGCGCTGAAACTTCAGAGCGATGTTCTGTGTATACAGGAAACCCACCTACAGCAGACCTCTGCCCCCACCATAGCTCACAAGAACTTTCCGCACATCTTCCAGGCATCTGCTTCCCAAAAGAGAAAAGGAGTACTGATTGCGGTTAGAGACTCTGTGGCATTCTCATTAGTGGACCTTAAAGCTGATCCCAATGGGAGGTATGTTATAGTTATCTGTGAAGTGAACAACATGCCACTAACCTTGATCAATGCATACTCCCCCAATACACATCAACTCTATTTCTGGAGGAAGATTTTGCGTATGGCCACTACCCTGAAACGAGGTTCCGTTGTGATCTGCGGGGACTTTAACATCACATCTGATCCGCAAATTGATACCACCTCATCTCCCCGACGTGCTCCTCCAGCCTTACAGCCTTTATTACATTCTATGGATGTGTACGACTCATGGAGATGTCTGCACCCGGGCGAAAGGGACTATTCTTACCATTCCCAATGTCATAATTCTTACTCTCGAATAGACATGATTTTAGTTGATAAACACTTGCATCAGATGACGATGTCTGCAGAGATACACGCCATTACCTGGTCGGACCACGCCCCGGTCTCCGAAGTAATACGCGAGTCCGGGGCGCCTGGCCCTGCGTATCTATGGAGAGCCAACAGCCAAGTTCTGGAATCTCCGCACCATGCCAAATATATTGCTAAATGTTTCAAAGAGTATTTTTGCGACAATGCTGGCTCTGTGGCGGATCATGCGACTGTATGGTGCACTCACAAAGCCTTCATAAGAGGTATTCTTATACAGCTTTGCTCTAGGCTTAAGAGACAGAGGAGTCAGCAACTTGACCGCATTCTGGACGAGATCAAAAAATTAGAACCTTTGAATAAGGCTTCCCCCTCACAACCGTTAGCCCAACAGCTCTCCAGACTAAGGCTAGATCTCCGACATTTACTAATTGATAATCAGGATAGACTCTTCAGGGCTTTAAAACTTTCCCACTATTCACAGGGCAACAAGGCGGGCAAGGTGCTAGCCAACCGCCTAAAAACGAAACAGGTCAAAAACAGAATCGCACACTTGCTTGATCCCGCCACCAAGGCAAAGATCATGGATCCTCAGGCAATTGCTGATTCTTTCGCGAGCTATTACAGCTCTTTATATAACCTGAAGGATGATCCTTCCACCCCGCAACCTACAGATCAATCCATTTCGGACTTTCTGTCCTCCATAAATCTGCCCCGCCTCTCTCATGAACAACTTCAGGCTCTAATTGCTCCGATTTCACCCCTTGAAATAGCAAAGGCTATCCGCACGTTGCCGAGCGGGAAATCGCCTGGCCCTGATGGATTGCCTAACCTCTATTATAAGATGTTTAGTGATGTACTCAGTCCACACCTGTCTCTGGTGTTCAAGAATGCTGTCTCCTCTGCCTCATTACCACAAGAAATGTTGCAGGCTTACATTGTGACATTGCCTAACCCGGGGAAAGACCCTACGTCCCCCCCGAATTTCAGACTGATTTCCTTATTGAACACCGATGTGAAACTGTACGCAAAGGTTGTTGCGCTGAGGCTGCACCCTGTCTTGCCTGACCTGGTCCAAGCAGACCAGGCTGGGTTCGTGCGGGGCCGCCAGACCTCGGACGCAACGAGAAGAGTGATTGGCCTTATTGAAAAAGCGAACTCTGGTCGGATGCCTTCTCTGCTGCTGTCCTTGGATGCGGAAAAGGCATTCGACCGAGTGCATTGGGCGTACATGTCTCAGGTCTTGCTGAAGTTCGGCTTTCAGGGCCCCATCATTTCAGCAATTCTTGCACTGTATTCAAACCCATCTGCCAGGGTCTATACCTCCAATATGCTTTCTCAACCTTTTTCCATTACGAATGGTACCAGACATGGGTGTCCGCTGTCCCCATCAATTTTTAATCTGTTAATTGAGCCACTGGCGGAAGCAGTAAGGTCCTCGAAAGACATCAGCGGCATACATATAGGATCCAGACATCATGTGGTGAACTTATTCACAGATGATGTCATCATATTCCTAACGGATCCTGTTCGATCCCTGGCTGCAACCCACGACATATTGCAAAGATTTAGTCTGGTGTCATATTATAAGGTGAATTTCGCGAAATCGCTGATTTTACCGATAGCTATACCTCCGAAGCAGTGTTGTTACTTGACCGCACAATACCCTTATACGTGGAAAACACATAGCATTCCCTACTTGGGTATCCAACAAACCCCGAAACCTTCTCAACTAGTTGAGGCCAACCTACCGCCTTTAATAACTAAAATAGCTGCTGAGTGTGCTCGAGTTTCCAAAACAGAACTTACTTGGTCAGGACGTCTTGCATCATTCAAGATGCTCCTCCTGCCGCAAATCCTTTATATCTTTAGAACGTTAGTAGTCCCCATCCCACGTAAATTTCTTACACAACTGCAGGCTGCCCTGAGGGGGCTGGTGTGGGGAGGGCAACGTCGTAGGAGTAAGCATACTCTCTTGGTTAAGCATTGGTCGGCGGGGGGAATGGGCATGGTAGATGTTAAGGACTATTTATTGGCATCACATCTGGCCCAACTACGTGCATGGGTTTCATCCGAGCATGGGACTACATGGAGCGCTATGGAAACTGAGTTCTGTGCCTCTTCTTCCCTGCGATCGGTGCTTCTGGCCGATAGGTGGCGTCCTATGTCACTGAAGGACAAGCCGTTACTGATTCAAGCTTCTCTCCTGGCCTGGAGAGAGTTTGCCTCGTCCACACCAGACCCCTCTCTACTTGTGAAAGTGCCCATACCTATACATGTCTTGGAACTAATCATGCCCCACTTATCTCTTAAACATTGGGCGGCGAGAGGTATCTCCACGGTTTACAACTTGCTGAACGGAGTCACCTTAAAACCATTTTCCCAACTGCAGACCACATATGGCCTCCTCCCTAATTACTTCCTCACATACGTGAGCATATCCCACTTGCTCCGCTCTCTACCGTCCCCACATTTATATCTCCCGTCTGCGGGCTGGATGTTTTTGTTGGGCACCTCACGGGCGGCAAAAGGAACGTCCCTACTTTATAACTGTCTACAACAGAAAACGGTGTTTCGTAAGACGACACCTTTGATCAAATGGGAGGAGGATCTGGGAGAGGAATTCACTGGAGAACAATGGCGAAACGCACTCCGCTCCGTCAGATCCGCTTCTTCTTGTGTAAACCATTGGGAACTCTCTCAAAAAATTAATCTGCGTTGGTACCTCACACCCTACCGACTTTCCAAGTTCATACCAGATCACTCTCCTCTTTGCTGGCGGGAATGTGGGGAAGTAGCCCATCTAAAACATGTATTCTGGTCCTGCAAGAACCTAACCAGCTTCTGGAATAAGCTATTTTCCATTATCTCAGATATCACAGGTGTCCTCACCCGACCCTCCCCAGCACTAGCTATTCTAAACGTGGGCATAGACAAATTTCCCAAAGATTGTAGGTGTGTAGTATCACATATCCTCTTAGCTGCTAGAGGTTTAATCACTCGTAAATGGAAAGAGGTTGAGACGCCTAGCGTATCTGCAGTCTTGGACTTGGTCAAGACTAACCAAATGTATGAAAGTATGCTTGCACGAAAGGCGGGCAAAGGGACTGAATATGACGAAAACTGGAGGTTGTGGTATTCTTGGATTTCTACAAATTGAAATGTCTATCTAAACTCCATCTGAGCTGACCACCCCCCCTCCCCCAACTACCCACCTATTCTAGTTCATAACTGTACGCCCCTGTAGTACTAAGTTTGTTGTGCAGATGCAGACTCGATGATAGAAATGATGAGTGTGAAATACGTTAATTGAAGATACTGTATAGCTACTAGCCCCTTCTCCCCCCCCCTCCTCCTCCCCTCTTTACCTTCCATCCGCCCTTCCATTCCTGGCCCTTCCTTCCTCCTTCTCTGCCTTCCCCCCCCCCCATCTCCCCCCCCCCCTTCGTCCTCCCCCTACCCCGTCCATCTAGTCCGTATTCCCTCTCCTCTCTCTCTCTTCTTCTCTCTCTTCTCCCTCCCCTCATCCATCTTCAATCCTTCCTTTATACCTTCCTCCCCCCCCCCACTTCCATCTTCTCCCCCCCCTACCCCCCCCCCCCTCACCTCTCTCTCCCCCTCCCCCTTCTTGAAATGGACCAGCCTAGGCAATGAATACAAGATGTGATGTCCTATTGCTTGTTTAGTTACGGATGTATCAATTATATTAGGACGTTGTACTTTTCACTCGATGCTAATGTCATCTCTATGCTTCGCACTGTTCTGCACTGTTCTCTGTATAACCCTGTTCTTGAAAAAACTTCAATAAAAACTTCATGTTAAAAAAAAAAAAAATCCATACCAGACCCAAAGACACAGCAAACAGAAAAAATGTGTGTACAGCATTATATGTAATGTAATGCTGTAAAACACTGTATTACACTATTCTCACACTACACTGTACTTACTCTAGTTGTGTATTCACCTCAATGTATACCTGTTTCCTATACCCATTAGAGTACTATACATTCATGTATCCTACCCATGCTGTCCATTTTCATCGAGTGTATTGTTTTCTCTCTATGTTCAGTAAAGTTTTTGTGGAATTATAAAAAAGAATTATATTATATAGAATTATATAATTTTATATTATATAGAATATGATTAATGCATGCTAATATTCTGCTTGCTGCATGCCATTGCTGAGCCTGTTATCTACTAGGACCCCCAGATCACGTTTTAATCTGGATTCCCCCAGAGGTTCTTGTGTTTATATATTTAGCTCCCAAGTGCAATACTTTACATTTTTTTAGCTGTTTTGGATAGATTTAATTTGAGGAAGTGTTGTGACATCCAGACTGATATGTTGGTCAGTAAATTAGTGATGCGTGAGGAGACTAATGTTGTGAGCAGAAGGGTAGAGAGATAGATTTGGATGTCACCAGCTTAGAAATGATATTGAAAGGCATGGGAGGCTTTCAGCTGACCCAGGTAGGAGATGTAGATCAGGAAAAGGAGAGGTACAAGAACAGAACTTTGGGGGACCCCAACAGAAAAAGTAAGAGGAGACGGATAATTGGAATTGTAGGTGAAGCTGAAGGTGCAGTGGAATAAGTAGGATGAGAATCAATGCAAAATACAGTCGTGGAGACTAAGGGACAAAAGAAGGAGGGGTGAGCATTGAGCAACCGTATCAAAGACAGCCGAAAGGTCCAGAAGAAGGAATATAGACCTCTATATCATTTATAAATAAATGAATCACATTTAGTCCCAGAATAGAGCCTTGGGAAACCCCACTTACAACTCCAGACCATTTTAAGTACACACTATCTATCACCGCCCTTTGGACATGCCCTTGTAGCCTGTTTTCCATCCAGGTGCATACTCTAAGGTCCATGTCAACAGATCTCAATTTGTAAATTAGGCATTTATGGGCAACTGTAGCGAGTGCATTTGCAAAATCCAAATACTCCACATACACATCCACAGGCCTTCCTTTTTCTAGATGTCAGCTCACTGTCTCATAGATATGTTAACAGATTGCTCTGGCAAGAGCAATCTTGTATCAATCCTTGTTGATTACTACTAATGATACTGTTTTCATTAGCACATTCTGGGATATAGTCTCTTATCATCCCCTCTAACAGTCTGCATACTATTGCTGTTATACTGACTGGCCTGTAGTTTTAAGTATACATTTTGGCCCCTAAATATTGGTACTACATTGGCTTTTCCCCAATCAGTTGGTACACTAAGCTGTCCATAAAAATTAGGAATAACAGTCTAGGTATTACCTGGCTAAGTTCTTTTAGGACTCTCAGGTATAAGCCATCTGGTCATGGTGACTTATTTGCGTTAAGTTTTTCAAGCCTTTTTCTGACACTGGCATAAGGGTACATTTATGCTACTAACGATACAGTCTTAATTACTATACCCCTCCTTTTCCTTTGTAAAAACTGAGGAAAAGAATGCATTTAGTACAGTTGCCTTCTCCTTGTCAGTGGTAACCAGCTTCCCCTGATCATCCTTTTATGTGACCAATATGCTCTGATCTCGCTTTCTTACTAATATATTTTTAAAAAAATGGGGATTTTTTCACTCTCCTCCACTATGTGTCTCTCGCGGTCTATTTTAGCTAACTGTTTGTGCTCTTACCAAAACAAGTGAAATACCAACATGTAGAATAATCTCATATATGTGAATCCACAGTATCACAATATCACCTAATCAAATCAATTATCTATACCAGAATAATAGTAAAAAATAATATAGTATACAATAAGAAGTCCCATAACTGTCCTCTTGAGAATTAATAGTTCCAAATGAAAAGAATAGACCACAGTGATATCCAATTAAGATAGATCACCAAAAAACTCCCCCCTGTTCGCAATCCTTTTCATAGTAGAAATCGGAGACTTCTCAGCTGGTACGATACAAAAGTTTGTTTATTTTTTTTTTTTAAGTAAAGTAATACATAACAAAACAGAAAGGTTTTCACATGCCAAAAGGAGAGAGATATGTTACGTGTCTTCTGAGTGTAGGATGTCCTTTCCTCATCTCTCCCTGAAGAACGTCTAACATAGTGTATTCTTCTACTGTATGTAAAGACGATGTCAGCAAAAAGTGTGTCCCAAGAAGGTAGTAATTCTAAATATAAAAGTAACACCCACTCTTGCATATATGGTTTGAATCTATAGTAAGACACCCAACATACTGACATAGAAACTCAGAATAGATATACATACATCACAAAATGGCTTCTCTGTGCTTGACAAAGACATATTGAAGTAACCTTCAAAACTAACATATTACATTATAACATTTATATGTATTTCAGAGACTTTTATCATTTAAAATAATATTAAACTCTAAATCTCTGACACACCCCTGCTGTGTTTCATTTCCGACCCAGTCCCATTAGATGGCAACATAACAAATCTTGTTGCCCCCGATTCTCATGGTGGATCAACTGATGGAAAATGAATTAGTAATCCAATCCACTTATCTACCCCTCTTGCAGTAAAGTGTGCATCTGTGGGTATACATAAAAGAGAGAGGCTCCACTAATGTAATGTTGTCAATCTTTTTTATTTAAAACAACATCCAATTAACTCACATGTTAAAATCTTGTATCAAATATTGTAATGCTCATACTATAGTAGGGCGATCCTCATTAGTCTCACCACCTCCACGCTGGCTAAAGACCATTCGGGGAGACACTACTCACTCTCACAATGTTAATCCGGTAATTCCGGCTGCTGTACAGTCATGCCCTGATGCATTTTATCACTTTTGACTTTGTCACAGGGGTCAAAGTTGGAAGTAATGAAATGCGTCAGAGCGTGGCTGTATGACAGCCTGAATCATCGCGATAACATTGTAAAAGCATATGCTCACTATTATTTCCCATTTGTTTCTTCCATTTGGAGCTCCAGCTACAAGTATTCCTCCTCCTCCCTTGTCTCATTAGCAATGTCATGCCTCACATTCACTAGAAAATAATTCTTTATATACAGACATACCGCTCCCCCTCTTTTATCCTCCCTGTCCCTCAGATATGAATAGTACCCTTGGACAGTGGCAAGCCAGTCATGTGAGCTGTCAAAATAAGTTTCTGATATTCCCACAAAGTCAAAATCCTCCAGCAACTCCAGTTTTTCCATTTTATTAGCTAGGCTTCTAGCATTTGTGTACATGCCTCTTAATTTGTACAGACACATCATATTTTCTCCTTAGTTGTTTTGAGGCTGCAAGTAGATTCATCAACCTAATCACCTTGGGTTTAGGTACTCCAGTTACACTACCACTGGTGCCCCCAGTGGCACCCTCAGACTTGGCTCACAGCTGGCTATCACTTCCACTGATCCCTCCCCCCACCACCTAGTTTTAAAAAACCTTCTAAATTTTAGGTCCTACTAAAGAGCTGGTAACAGACCAAAATGTCAGCACAGTTCTCCAGGAACCCTTACTCCCTGAACCAGTTCCTCAGCCACTTGTTAAGTTTCCTATGCTCTTGCCCATGGTGTGGCTCAAGGTACAGGCAGTATTTATGAGAATGCCACCTTGCATTGTCCTTTTTTAACCTCTTCCGGACAGCCCACCACAGATTTACTGCGGCAGGCAGCCCCTCCTGCACAAACTGACATAGCTGTACGTCGGTTGCACGCCTGCAGCTAGGGGGTGAGCGCGCGTCACCGGCGGCACGCTCCCACCCCCACTTGGCAGTGGGGACTCTGATGCACGGGGCCGATGGCTCCGATTGCCGCCGGGCACCTGTGATTGTTCCCTGCTGAGAGAGAAGGACGGTCAGCTGTTGTAAACACAGCTGACCGTTCTTCTCTCTGGAATGATCATAGAGCGCCTGTGATCCTTCTATGTAGGATCACGGGTCTCTGTGATCATTTCAAAAGCCCAACCCCCATACAGTTAGAAACACTCCCCTGGGACAAGCACTGCACCCAGGCCCCAGGTAGAAGACGGCGTCTAGACCAGGTATGGGGGGGCTAACAATGCTGCATTTGAATTTTTGTCTTAGTGCCGGTTCACATATGTGCGATGATGGACATCGCATGTGGGGCACAGCGCATGCGATGTCTGTGCGATGCAAATCCATCCATACAGATTGTATGGCTAAATTCACATCGCAATTGGATACAACACGCACAGGACCCTTTTTTGGGTCCGATTGCATGAATGTTTACACCTATGCGATCCGATTCATGTCAGAACTGACAGTTTGCACTGGAGTTTGTTAAAGACCACCAAGCCAAAGGGAGGAGGTAGAGCTGGAATTTATATCACTGTTCGGTAAAGTGGCAAAGCTGGGATCAGTCATCATATTAGGGGACTTCAATTATTCCGACATTGACTGGGAAGAGGGGACTACATGTCTCATTTGGTGGATTCTCCTACTAGAGAAAATGCAGTGCTGGATCTATTAATCACTAATGACCCAGATCTAATCTCAGATGTAGGAGTCTGGGACAACCTGGGTTCTAGCGATCACAGGATGATCACATTTAGCGTAAATAACAATATAGCAAGGCAAGAGGGGAACATAAGAACCCTAAATTTCAGAAGGGCAAACATTCCCAAATTGTGCTCAATGATGAAGGTAAACTGGGACCAGACCCTAGGAAAACTGACCATGGAGGAAAAAAGGGAATGCTTTAGGAACATTTTAAACAAATGCATCTCTGTAACGCTCCTGCGTTTTTGTTATAGTGAGCTGGATTTGCAGCTGCAGAATCTCCACTCAGTAGTCATGTAGAGATGTGTTGAATTACCAGATCCAACTCTCCAGACTCATCACTGTGGACCCGCCTGCTTCAGAATACAAATACACATACACTCTATAAGATGTTCCTGGAGTGATAGGATGTATATGACAGTATAGAGGTGATGTGCTGAAGGGACAGGCGTGAGCAGTGATAGCAATGATAAGCACTTGATAGTAACGTTCAGGAGAGTGGTAGATGGTAATAGGTAGAATGCAGATAGGTTAGTAATCATGTATAGTAACAGGTGGTAAGGACAGCAGATGACATATACAGGAGAGACTAACCCAGTGCAAGGATAGATGGTAGTAGACTCAAGAGCTAGCAATCTATGTAACAGTGTAGATGATAGGATTAGTAATGCATAGATAGTAACAGTCCTTAATGTGCAGAAGTAGATAGTGTAAGTTTGTTATGAAGGAATCCCCTGTGGGGTACTTATCACTAGTGAGGTTAGTAAGTAGAAGGGTCCGGTAGTAAGGGAGTGATCCGGTAGCGAGATACGGGATCAGTAGCGAGGTTCCGGTCTGTTCCAGGTAAAGAGAATAGCTGGAGGCTCGGGCAGCATAAGACAAGGCTGTTAAGCATGCGGTTTGAACGAACAACCTGTGAGAGAAAGCCGGCGATTGAAATAGCCGCTCAGAGCGGCGCTCAGTGATGATGTCATGCGGCTTAAAGGTATATGCGTTCCACCTAACTGAAAAGGTGGGACGCAATATGCAATGAAAAATGGGCAATAAGGGTACCAAAGGTACCAGAATCTTACAGTACCCCCCCCCTTAAGGCCGGCTCCAGAAGGCCTATAGCACTGGTTTCTCTGGGTATTTAGAGTGAAACCTTCGTATAAGCCTGGGTGCATTAACATCAGAAGTATCCAACCAGGTGTCGTCTTGGGGTCCATAGTTCTTCCATCTTATGAGATATTGGAGTTTTCCTCTGTGGATACGAGAATCCAAAATCTCCCTAATCTCAAATTCTTCTCCGCCTTCAACTTGTACTGGAGGTGGAGGCAAGATGGTAGGCCTTATTCCTTGGTTAGGAACATGTGGTTTCAGTAGCGACACATGAAAGATGGGATGTATTCTGAGATCTGCCGGTAAAGTGAGTTGCACTGCAGCTTTTCCAATGAGTTTCTTAATTGGGAAGGGTCCCAGAAATAAAGGTCCAAGCTTTTTGCTAGGGATCTTTAACCTTAAATTTTTCGTCGATAGCCAAACGAGGTCCCCAATAGCATATTGAGGAGAGGGTTTCCTACGAAGGTCGTAGTACCTTTTTTGTTGACTATGAGCGTGTGAGATGGTGGTATTAAGTAAACCCAGAGAGTCTTTTATTTTGGTAAGATAATCCGAGGCTACTGGGTTACTTGATGGTAGGATGCGTGGTGGAAGAAGTGTGGGATGAAACCCATAGTTTAAGTAGAACGGACTTTGCTTGGTAGTG
The DNA here is from genome assembly GCF_965119305.1 of Pelophylax lessonae. NCBI lineage: Eukaryota > Metazoa > Chordata > Amphibia > Anura > Ranidae > Pelophylax > Pelophylax lessonae. Next base: position 305,702,231 of record NC_138772.1, on the reverse strand, counting down.
CTGTGGGTTGCGTTGTTATAAGCAAATTCCGCCAGAGGGAGGAGGTCCACCCAATCATCCTGTAGGTATGAGGTGTAGCAACGTAGATATTGTTCAATGCACTGGTTGACTCTTTCAGTCTGTCCGTTGGTTTGAGGGTGGTAAGGAGAAGTGAGCTTTCGCTCAATCCGTAGTATATGACATAGAGCTTGCCAAAACTTGGAGATGAACTGTGAACCACGGTCAGACAGAAGTGTTTTTGGAATACCATGTAACTTAAAGACATGTTTCACAAGTAATTCCGCTGTTTGCTTGGATGAAGGTAGTCTTCGGATAGGAATGAAATGTGCCATCTTGGTCAGATGTTCCACTGACACTAAAATGGTTTGAATCCTTTGGAAGGTGGTAGTTCTACTATAAAGTCTAAGGACACAACTTCCCATGGAACCTGGGGTATTGGTAGACTGCAAAGTAGACCAGATGGTTTTGTAGTGTCAATTTTGGACCTTGCACAGATGTCACATGAAGAAACAAATTTTTGTACAGACGTCTTCATATCAGGCCACCAAAACTGCCTGGTGAGCAAATTAAGGGTTTTAGTCATACCCATATGTCCTGCCATAGGCACATCATGTGACAAAGATCTTGGTGCGCATAGTGGGGGGTATGTAGAGTTTGTCGTTGTAGTAGAGGAAGCCTTCTGCATCAGTACTTAGTTGTGGTGAAGGTGAATCCAGTCCTATACTGTGCAAAATCTCTTCCTTCAGGGAACGAACAACACTATAATACGTTCATAGGGTATTATAGGAATAGAAGGGATTTCGGCGCAGTTATCTTCGGTTAATCGTGATAGCGCATCCGCTTTTTTTTTTTTTGTCTGTAGGCGTGTAGGTCACTAGGAAGTTGAATCTTAGGAAGAATAATGACCATCGTACCTGCCGGTGGGAAAGAGTTTTGTTAGTCTGAAGGTATTGAAGATTTTTATGATCTGTATATATGAGTATTGGTGATCGGGTACCTTCAAGTAGATGTCGCCAATTCTCTAGTGCCAGTTTTATGGCAAGCAACTCTTTTTCACCCACTGGGTAATTCACCTCTGGGCTGCTTAGTGATTTAGAGAAGAAAGCAACTGGGTGGAGTGGTGAAGTATTTGTTGGTCATTGGGAGAGAACTGCTCCTACTGCCATGTTTGACGCATCTACCTCCAGGATATATTGGAGGGGTGGGTCTGGATGGCGTAGTATGGGAGCAGAAGTAAAGCTTGATTTTAACAAGCGGAAAGCTCCATTTGCTTCTTCTGACCATTTGAATGGTTTCTTTATACTTGTAAGTTGTGTGAGAGGTCTCACAATAGCAGAGAAGTTCTTAATGAACTTCCTATAGAAGTTTGAAAATCCGAGGAATCGCTGTAATGCCTTACGAGTTGTTGGTATAGGCCAATCCAGAATACACGATATCTTGCTCATATCCATCTTGATTCCGGTTTTAGATATGATGTATCCTAGGAATAATATTTCTTCTTTATGAAATAGGCATTTTTTTAATTTCACGTATAGATTGTGTGCGAGTAATCTGGATAACACAAGTCTTACATGTTTTATATGTTCAGACAAAGATCGAGAATAGATAAGTATATCGTCCAGATATACCACGACACAGACATCAAGTAAGTCTCTGAAGATGTAATTTATGAATCGTTGGAAAGCTGCGGGAGCATTACACAACCCGAAAGGCATCACAAGATATTCGAATAATCCGTATCTGGTTCTGAATGCTGTCTTCCACTCATCTCCGTCACGGATTCGGATTAGGTTGTATGCCCCTTTTAGGTCCAATTTAGAAAAGTAGGTAGCCCCACGCACTTGTTCAATGAGTTCAGGGATGAGCGGTAAAGGATAGCGATCCTTTATCGTAATGGTATTTAATTGCCTATAGTCAATAATAGGCCTAAGACTTGAATCCTTATTGCGGACAAAGAAAAGTCCTGCAGCTGTGGAAGAAGTAGAGGGTCTGATGAACCCTTTCGCCAAATTCTCATCCAAGTATTCCTTGAGATGAGAAAGTTCATCCTGTGAAAGAGGATAAACATGACCGAAAGGCAATTTGCTATTAGGGAGTAGATCGATAGAACAATCATAGTCCCTATGGGGAGGCAACACTTTTTTTTTTAAATTTGATAATTTTTATTAATTTTTTACATATACCAGACAGATTTGCATACACAAACATCAAATCAATACACAAAAATAGCGACACATTTCATACCCTCCCCAAAAAAAAAAAAAAAAAATTATATATACCCCCCCCCCCGAGGGGAGGGATAAGAGGAGGGCCCGTATCTGGGACCTTCACCCTACTCATTGAGTAACCCACCACCAATGACGCTAAACGCGTTCCAAGAATATACCTGTGTTAAAAAAAAAAAAAAAACCCCAATTGTGTATGTGTTTATTCCCCCAAATAATCAATATATACATATATATTTACACTCTTGAAAATAAACCAACGTGCAGAAGAAGGGGCAGACGCCCCTACAAACTTGTGAATACATTATCAGCAATGAAGTTTTTAACTCATTAACTTCTCACACACACACAAAAAAAAAAAAAAGGGGGGGAGGGGGAATCCCCTATCCCCTAGGCCCCCTGTGAAAACTAACCCCCACTATCCCCGTGTATCAGTAAGGGAGAATTAGTAACACTCAGATCCTCCAGTATCCCTTCCCAAAAAAAAAAAAAAAGAAATATATTTTAAAACATAGAGGGGAGAGAGGAGAGGAGACCACGCGACACTTCTTATATTGTCGCCACGTCCATAAAATGAACCCATGGTAGCCATCTAGCTCTAATTTCTTCCTCTGTGTTTTTCAAGGAGGATGTAAGTTCCTCCATCTTATAGATTTCTCTTACTTTAGAGTACCATAATTCCACCGTGGGTGACTGGGTTTGTCTCCACACAGCAGGTATACACGCCTTTGCAGCATTCAAAAGTCTAATTGTCAGTGATTTTCGATATCTTTTAAAATAAATTTTTGTAAGATGCAATAAACAAAAAGCTGGGTCCCCCTGTATTTCTACCGCTGTTAATTGTTTAATAACCAAAGCGATTTTTGTCCAGAACTCCTCTATTCGAGGACATGACCAAAAAATATGCATCATGGACCCCACCTCCGATCCACAACGCCAACAGTTTTCCGAGATATTCTTGTCCATTTTGTGTAACACCTCCGGGACCCTATACCACCACGTTAGTATTTTGTAACCCGTTTCCTGCATTTTGCACTCCATTGAGGATTTGTGTACTGTAGATAGAATCTGATTTACCTGGCCAGGAGTAAAAGACACTGCCAATTCCCGTTCCCATTGGCGCATAAATGGTAACTGCTGGTTGTCTTGTTCTTCTATTAACCATGAATAGAATAAAGATATCATATGTTTAGGTGGTGTATTTGAAATACATATCTTTTCAAAGGGTGTTAAGTTCCGAGGAACGTACCCCCTTTGATGATATGTCTTGAGAAAGTGTCTCAGTTGCTGTATACTAAGATAGTCAAGACTACTATCTGGCCATGATTTTAATTCTTTCTGGGAAGGAATTTGTTCTCTCTGCCATACGTCATGTAGGCGCGTCTTTCCCATCTGTGCCAGGCGTCTGATTTTACCATTCATACAACCCAGGGGGAATTCCGGGTTGCCTATGATGGGTATCAATGGAGAAGGGGCTGGGGCTATTTTCCCGTACTGCTGAATATGTCGGGTTTCTCTTAATGTCGTCCCTATAACCGGATGAGAGAAAATCCTATCCGTAGGTGAGTAAATTGACCACGGTGCTGGGGGGGTCAACTGGCCCGCCTCAGCAACTTCCAACCCAACTCAACACTTATTGGCCTTGTTACAGTTCCAATCCACTACCCGAGTTAAGTGGATAGCTCTGTAATACCGGAATACATCTGGTAGCCCTATCCCGCCCTGTGATTTTGGCAAGGTTGGGTCTGTAGTCGTATTCGAGGAGTCCTAGAGGCCCAGATAAACGAACGGAACAAAACCTTCATCTGATGAAAAAAAGTCTGTGGTAAAGTTATTGGAAGAGTCTGCATTACATACAGAATCCTGGGCAATATATTCATTTTTAATGCATTACACCTACCGAACCAGGTTAGAGTTAGTTGCTTTCCAAGTAAAGGAATATAATTTTTCCTATATATTTCTAGCGGGTCCGCTGTAATTTGAATCCCCAGATATTTTAACGAGCCCTCGGCCCAATGGAATGGAAAAGCGGACCGTAATTGTAATTCTTCTTGCAATGGCATAGCAATGCTCTTCGCGGCTGACTTCGTCAAATTGATCTTATAGTTAGCAAGCATTCCATATGTTCTGAGTGTCTCCAATATATTTGGAAGTGACACGGTGGGATTTGTGACGAAAAACACTAGGTCGTCTGCAAATGCGGCGACCCTGTGCTGTTCGCCCCCTACCATTAATCCAGTAATATCTGGTGCCCTTCGTATTGTACATAACAAGGGTTCAAGTGTTAAGATAAAAATAAGTGGGGATAATGGACAACCTTGCCTAGTCCCGTTTGATAACGTAAAAAAGTCTGATCTCCATTCATTAACGCGTACTGCTGCTGAGGGGTTAGCATAAAGTGATAGAATATATGTCAACATCTGCAGCCCCACTCCAATATGTGACAGGGTGGCCTGGATAAAATGCCAGGACACCCTGTCAAATGCTTTCTCCGCATCCGTGGAAAGCAACACCATCTTATTATGGGATTCGTGTGCCGAATAGATGATATCCACGACCCGCGTCGTGTTGTCCCTTGCTTCACGTGATGGGACAAAGCCCACCTGGTCAAAATGTATCAGATCGGGAATATACGGCAAAAGACGAATAGCCAGTATTTTAGCCATTAGTTTAGTATCACAATTCAGGAGTGAAATGGGGCGATAACTACCACATAAAAGAAATGTATGCCCTTAGAGAATCTATAGGTAGTGCCGCCCCATTCAAAACTGAATTCATGTGCCTCAGGAAGGGTTGTACCAAAGGTGTTCTAAAATTTTGATAATAAGGCAATGTAAAACCGTCTGGTCCTGGTGCTTTATGTATTTTAGTCTGAGCAATTGCCTCCGCTAACTCCTTCTCTGTAATCTCCCCTTCCATTGCTGATGATTGTTCCTCTAATAGAACAGGCAGGCCGGAGTCCTGTAGATAACTCGCTATCTTTTCTAAATTTTTTTTTTCCCTGTCCAAATTTCCTCCCTCCACGGGCTGCAAATTGTACAGAGAACGATAAAAAGTGCAGAACTCATCTGCAATCGCCGATGAGGTATATACTTCTCCCCCACCTGCCTTCTTTATGCGGGGGATATATGTTTGTTTCCTAGGGCCCCTGAGTGTCCTAGCCAGCATCACTCCTGGTTTGTTCGCATACTCATAAAAGTATCTTTTTGACCATGTCAGTTTCTTGTTTATTTTTAAAAAGAGGAGATCATTTAATTCCTCTCTCAACCGTGTAAGAGGGATCAAATGCTCCATGGCCAATGATCTTTTATGTTGTCTACTAAGAGTCTCTACTTGAGATAACAGCTCGTTAACTTTTTTCTCCTGTAATTTTTTTCCGTTGGGAGGCTAAACGCATTATCTCTCCCCGCACCACACACTTGTGGGCTTCCCAAATTATTGAAGGAGACAAGGCTTCATCTCTGTTATCCAGAAAATAATTCCTTAACACCTCTTCAATTTTCATCCTAATCTCAGGAAATTGTAATAAGGACTCATTAAGGCGCCACGAAGAAGGTCTAGGGAGCATAGAGTCCCAGTCCATAGATACATGTACCGGTGCATGATCTGACATGGAGAAATCATCAATATTGGATGACATAACTAACGGAATGTCTGACTGCGGGATCAGAATACGGTCTATTCGAGTGTAGGCATTGTGGATCGGAGAATAGTACGTAAAATCCCGTTCCTTCGGGTGCATTAATCGCCATGGATCTACCAAATTTAAAATCGCTAATTCGCGCTGAAAACGTCGTATCCGTGCGTATGAAATACAGGAGGACTTCTTTGACGTATCTATGAGTGGTTCTGGGACAAAGTTGAAATCCCCCCTACTACTAAATGGCCTTCCCTGAATCCCAATATAGCCGGTGTTAATTGCTGCAGGAATGTCAGATGGTCTGAATTGGGTAGATATACATTTAATAATGTTAGTTCTGTTTGGCCAATACTCCCTTTCACCAGCAAGTATCTTCCCATGGGGTCTGCCATTGTGTCCTTTAATGTCCACTTAATCGTCTTGGAGATAAGGATACTAACTCCCTTTGACCTAGCAATAGGGGAAGGGGCATGATATGCCCACGGGAAATCCCGATTGCCTAATTTAGGCAAAGAGTCTTTCCTAAAATATGTCTCTTGCAAAAATGCTATTTGTGTATGCCACCGTTTCAGATCCTGCAACAGGCGTGTACGTTTCTGTGGGGTGGATAGACCTCTGACATTAAATGTCGATATTCTACATCCAATTTTTGCGTGTCTAAACTGATTCGTCCTTTTAGGTGTCGCCTTTGTCTCCTCTCCCTCTCTCCCCATCTTAGACCCGTACAGGGCCATAGGTGCTGACAGCGCCCACCAGCCAAAAAAAAATGGAAAAGTTACAACCAACTAACTAACTGTCTGGCCTTACAAATGACCCCCCACCCACAACCCAACCCAGATAAATGTACAATTGTCTTAAAATCAGGAAAATTTCGCGCAACCAGGCGCGTCCTATTATGGGGTAGGTGTGCTTTACTGGCACTGTGAGAATGATAGTAGATGAGAATTTATGTAGACAATAAGACCCAAGGATTGGTATACGTCAAAAAAATTGAAACACAAAAAAACACAAATTCTTCCATTGAAGACATGGAGCAATGGAGAGAGCGTGCCCTCCCCGCTTTATATTACCTAGAGAAAGGGGAAAGGGGCACAATACCCCTCCCCCATCCCAGAAACCGATTGGCAGGGGGGTAGGTCTGTGAGGGTGGAGCCGGAGAAACCCCAAAAAGAGGGAAACAACAGGCACAGCCCTTTCCCCAACCCCAAACCCCACTCACTCCCCCCCCCCCACCCTCCCCTTCCTCAAAGCCCTATTTTTTGCAGCTAGGGCTCACCCCGCACAAAAAAGGAGAAACAAATGGGAAAAAAAAAAAGAAAAAAAGAATCTTTCCCCTTCTCCGCCCCTTTATAAATTCAAAGCCCTCCGTCCCCCTCTTTTACTAGGAGAGGGAGGGAGAGGAAAAAAAAAAAAAAGGGAAAAAAAAAAACATCCACAAGTTCATGTAATTGAAGCTATTTTTCACACGTCATAGAAGTTCCCGTGACCTAAAGTATGGCAGGTATTTCATCCGTTGTTGTCTCTGGAGGGATCCTCTGCCGACGTTGAGACTGCGATGTACTGTATGTAGATAGAGGCCCACCGTTTCCGAACACACTTAACCAGTCCTGGATTGGCACTGGGGCTATTTCAAGGAAGGCAAATAGATCTAAAAGTTAATCATGCCACCTTAACACAAACGATTTTTTATTTCTCGTAATCACTAGGTGGAACGGATAGCCCCAATGATATGTAACTTTTATCCTGTGTAATTCTTCTAGTAAAGGTTTCAGCAGGGTTCTCATCTTAAGGGTGTTATAAGAAAGGTCCGGTAAAAAACGGATTTGATTCCCTTCAAAGTCCCATGGACCCTGAGTCCAAGACCACCTGACAACCTCCTCTTTAAATGAATAATAATGGATTCTAATTAGAACGTCCCTTGGGCGATCCAGACCACGGGTATGTGGGGTCTTGACCCTATGAACCCTATCTAATTCGATATGTTCTGTGAGTGGGCGTTCCATTACACCATTCATAATCTTCACCGCACATTCTTTGAGTTCAGGGCCGGTAACTGACTCCGGCAGACCTCTAAGTCTAACATTATTTCTGCGGTTACGGTTTTCATTATCGTCTTGCTTAAGTTGTAGGATGAGAATCTGTTTTTGTAACATTTGTTGAGAGTGCTCCAATTCATTAACTCTAACATCAATTTGGGACTGCACCTCCTCCATCTGACCCACCCTGTTGTCCACCTTATCCACTTTAACTTTAATCGAATTAATTTCGTCTTTCAAGTTACTCACGATTGTAGTTGCCATGTCGCTTATGTCCTGTTTCGTAGGAATACGGGACACGAATTCTCTCCACTCTGTGACGGGCAAATATTGGTGCTTTGTGGTTGGTGGTATCTGTATTGCTCCCTGGTCTTCTGGGGCAGGGTCATGAAGGGGAAGATCTTGAACACTAAGAAGAGGTTCTCCCAACTGTTCCATATTGGTTTTTGAGGTCTTTTTGTGCTGAGGGATGGGGCCCGTGGATACCGCGGTCGGTGGTCGTGTCGGCGCCATCTTAACTGCCGCTGCACAGCTTTGTGTGACTGCAGGTCTTCTTAAAAAGTAAGTAGTGATATCCTTTCGTTTGCCTATGGCCTCTGCTTCTGTCACACTTTGTACGGCAGGCATATATGCTGCACCTGCAGGTACACAAAGCGCCAACTGGCTGAAAACACTGCTTGCAGGGACCTGGAGAAACTATCCCCGTCTAGCAGACACGCGCCGGCACCTCCTCTCCTCACGGGACTCCAGGCTGTTGCGCACGAATGGTGCCAAGAGCTCCGATTTCCACGGGCATACACCGCGCGCTGACCCCCGGACGTAGCCCAAGCCGTTCCGGGACACCGACAGGTACGTAGCTGTACTGTTCCTTGGAGGGTGCCTGGGAGAGCCACGGGCTCCGGCCCGCTGATCCCGCTAACAGGGGCTGGGAACGCTGGCTGGCGAGGACAGGCTCCGCTTCTACTCACAGAGCTCCATGCTGCTGCGTGCTCACGGCACCATCATCTGGTCACGCCCCGGGGAGGCAACACTTAAGCATTTTTCTCAAGGAAGACTTCGGTCAGATCCTGGTAGCATAGTGGTGTAATCACATCTGACACCACAGACAGGATCTTTCCATAAGATGGGAGGTTACAGGTGATCTCGCAATAGTGAGAAGGGAAGGTTAGAGTCTGTGTTTTCCAATCTATGGTTGGTTGATGTATGTGTAACCAGGGGAGTCCCAAAATAATGGGAAAATGTGGTGAAGGTAGTACATCAAAAGTGGTGGTCTCCATATGGGACTCATTAGCAGTGACAAGGAGTGCTTGTGTCTGATTGGTGATTGGACCAGAAGATAACGGAATACCGTTAATGAAACTAACAGAGACAGGTTTAGGTTTTGAAATTATAGGTATTTTATTTAAAGTAACAAAACGTGTATCGATATAGTTCCCACAAGATCCTGTGTCGATCATAGCCTTGGTGGTGATCCTAGTTTGGTCCCACTGTAATGTCAAATGAATAAAGAGATAAGGATTAGAAAAGGAAGTCGTTAATCCCCCTAGCAAGACATGTGAACACTCACCCTCTTTTTTGCGGACAAGGGGACAGACGCTTATCAAATGATCCGGGGAGGCGCAGCACATGGACATGCCCCCTACCCTATAAATAGACCTGAGCTGTTGGCCATTTCACATTCTGCTTTTTGTCAACGTAGGGAGAGGTCTGCTGTGCTCATGAGGGAGAGATTGCCAGACACAAATAGCTCTGTTAAGATCCACAAAAGTCCTTTTCAGGGCTGGCATTTCGGTATAGGTCTACTACAGTATCTTTTCAGGTTAGGGACAGGTATCCAGTCAGTGCTTTAGTGGCAGTTAGAGATCGGCAGCAGTGACACAAATCGCTCTGTTAATGTCCACACAAGTCCTTTTCAGGGCTGGTATTTCGGTATAGGTCCAGTCTATTTTCAGGTTAGGGACAGGTATCCAGTCTGTGCTTTAGGGGCAGTTAGAGATTGGCAGCAGTGACACAAATCGCTCTGTTAATGTCCACAAAAGTCATTTAAAGGGCTGCAATTTTTTTGGTATTGCTGTGCAGTGCATTATATGGGGGGGGGGGGGTAATCCACGGTATAATATACTTTGAACAAAGCATATTAAAGTGGATTAGTAGTATTATTGTGCACTGTGCAGCATTGTGACAGGTGTGGTGACTGTGCATTGCTGCGGCAATACTACAAACAGTGACAAAAGCACTTTTAATGTATTATAACTTGTGTGATAGACCAGTGGCCCCCTAATACCACATATTGAAGTGGGGTGTTATTTAACAGTATACTTTTCTAAGAGTGTATTTTAGTCCTGCAAAAATGTGGCCTCTCTTGCTGTGTTAACTGTGCTACACACAGTGACAACAGTTACTGGCCAATTTTTTGAACAACTGGTGTAATAAACCAGTGGCCTCCCAATACCACATATTGAAGTGGGGTGTTATCTGAGTATACTTTCATAAGTGTATTTGTGTCCTGCAACAATATTGCCTCTTTTGCAGCGTTAACTCTGAAACACACAGTGCCAAACTCCCTGGCCAATTTTTTGAACAACTGGTGTGATAGACCAGTGTCTAGAGATGGACGAACATCGGCCGGGGTAGTTGCATAACGTCAGTCGCATATTTTCTCAAAAGTCCGCGAACCGCAAGTTTGCGGCGGGCCCTATTGACTTTAATGGGAGGCAAACTTTAAAAACATTTAGGTCATATTTGCAGCCACAAAAGACGTACTAGCTGTGCACAAATAGTCCCAGCACATGGACAATGTCATAACCAAAGTATTGCAATTGAAAAAGTTGCCCTAAATTTTTTTTTTTTTTTTACAGAAAAAATATATATATATTTTTTTATAAATCAGCCAGAACTGACAGCAGCCAATAAATACATGTCTAATACATATAGGGTCCATTCACACATCTGTAAAATGGGTCCGCATCCATTCCACAATTTGGCGGAACCTTTACAGACCCATTGATTTTCAATTCCAGTCTGAAAATTTAGGCATTCACAGGATAAAGAAGTAAGTGTCGGCCATTCCAGGCCCCAAAAATTAGCCCACAAGCATTTACCTGACAGCTAAGAACGTAGTATTCTGTGGCTGAAGGTACATTAGGCATTCACAGGATACAGAACTAAGTGTCGGCCAGTATTGGCCCCACAAATTAGCCTACATGGGTTTACCTGACAGCTAAGAACGTAGTATTCTGTGGCTGAAGGTATGTTAGGCATTCACAGGATACAGAACTAAGTGTCGGTCAGTATAGGCCCCGAAAATTAGCCCACATGAGTTTCACTGACAGCTAAGAACGTAGTGTATTTGATGGCTAGAGGTACATTAGGCATTCACACAGTATACAGAAGTAAGTGTCGGCCTGTATAGGCTGCAAAAATTAGCTCACATGGGTTTAACTGACAACAAAGAACATAGTGTATTTGATGGCTAGAGGTACATTAGGCATTCACAGTATACAGAAGTAAGTGTCGGCCTGTATAGGCCCCAAAAATTAGCCCACATGGGTTTAACTGACAGCAAAGAACATTGTGTATTTGATGGCTAGAGGTACATTAGGCATTCACAGGATGCAGAAGTAAGTGTCGGCCTGTATAGGCCCCAAAAATTAGCTCACATGGGTTTAACTGACAGCAAAGAACGTAGTGTATTAGATGGCTAGAGGTACTTTAGGCATTCACTGTATACAGAAGTAAGTGTCGGTCAGTATTGGCCCCAAAAGTTAGCCCACATGGGTTAAATTGACAACAAAAAATGTAGTATTTGATGGCTGAAGGTACATTAGGCATTCACAGGATACAGAAGTAAGTGTTGGCCATAAAAGGCCCCAAAAATGAGCCCACATGGGTTTACCTGACACCTAAGAATGTAGTATTCTGTGGATAGAGGTACATTAGGCATTCACAGTATACAGAAGTAAGTGTCGGCCTATATAGGCTCCAAAAATTAGCTCACATGGGTTTAACTGACAGCAAAGAATGTAGTGTATTTGATGGTTAGAGGTACATTAGGCATTCACACTATACAGAAGTAAGTGTCGGCCTGTATAGGCTGCAAAAATGAGCTCACATGGGTTTAACTGACAGCAAAGAACGTAGTGTATTTGATGGCTAGAGCTACATTAGGCATTCACAGTATACAGAAGTAAGTGTCGGCCTGTATAGGCCCCAAAAATTAGCCCACATGAGTTTAACTGACAACAAAGAACGTAGTGTATTTGATGGCTGGAGGTACATTAGGCATTCACAGTATACAGAAGTAAGTGTCGGCCTGTATAGGCCCCAAAAACTAGCCATTCAATGGACATGAAATGCTTTTTATGCCGCTGTATTTAGCGAAGACAAGGACCAGGAATTGTTGTGGGTGGATGGCGGTCTGGCAGATGTTTGTGGCCTGTGATGAGGAATTTCAATGAAACATGGTCTACTGGTAACATGTGTTGAATTCCTCAGAGATCCATGCCTCATTCATTTTTATAAATGTGAGGTAGTCTACACTGTCATGAGCTAGGTGAGTGCGCTTATCGGTCACGATCCCCCCTTCTGCACTGAACGTCTTTCGGACAGGACACTGGATGGGGGGCAAGCCAACATTTCCATTGCAAATTGTGCAAGCTCTGGCCAGAGGTCAAGTCTGCCCACCCAGTAGTCCAGGGGTTCATCACTCTTCAGAGCGTCCACATCAGCCGTTAACCCGATGTATTTGGACATCTGTTGGACACCTTTTTTTACGTTCCGACGTTTGAGCCACAGAAGCCTGCCTTTTTCCTGAACAACGTGACGACGGCATCATGGAAGGTGGAGTGGAGGGCAACTGTGAGGAGACAGGAGAAGGAGAAGAGGATGAATGATGAGAGCCTGGAGTGTGGCTTTGTGGGTTCTGACGGTGTTGCTCCAACTGCGCTTGGTGATGGGATTTCAGGTGGTTTCTTAAGGCGGTCGTCCCTAGGTGAGTGTTGGGCTTACCGCGACTTATGCGTTGACTGCAAAGGCTGCAGATGGCAACACTGTTGTCAGCAACGGACACATTAAAATAAGCCCTCACTGCGGAGTCATGTGACGGCGTCCTGGGCACGCCAGATGTGACTGTACATGGTTGATGGCTCGCTCCTGATACATTTGCAGTCTGCTTTGTACCTCTTGTGCAATGCAAGTTCTGCCTGCCTCTCCTCCCTATCTGCTGGTCCATCAGTCTGCCAGTTCTGCAAATAATTGGCCAGTAACTGTTGTCACTGTGTGTAGCACAGTTAACACAGCAAAATAGGCCAAATTTTTGCAGGACTAAAATACAATCTTAGAAAAGTATACTGTTAAATAACACCTCACTTCAATCTGTGGTATTGGGGGGCCACGGGTTTATTACAACACTTCTACAAATAATTGGCCAGCAACTGTTCTCACTGTGTGTAGCACAGTTTACACAGCAAGAGGCCAATTTTTTTCCGGACTAAAATACACTCTTAGAAAATTATACTGTTAAATAATACCCCACTTCAATATGTGGTACTGGGGGGCCACTGGTCTATCACAGCAGTTCAAAATAATTGGTCAGTGAGTTTGGCACTGTGTATCAGACTTAACTCAGCAAAAGAGGCAATATTGTTGCAGGACACAAATACACTTGTAAAAGTATACTCAGATAGCACCCCCCTTCAATATGTTGTATTGGGGGGGGGGGGCATTGGTCTATCACACCAGTTATAATACATTATAAGTGCTTTTGTCACTGTGTGTAGTATTACTGCAGCAACACTCAGTCACCACACCTGTCACAATGTAAGTGATATTATACTGTGGATTTCCCCCCCTCCCCCTTTTGGCACTGTGTGTTTCAGAGTTAACGCTGCAAAAGAGGCAATATTGTTGCAGGACACAAATAAACTTATGAAAGTATACTCAGATAACACCCCACTTCAATATGTGGTATTGGGAGGCCACTGGTTTATTACACCAGTTGTTCAAAAAATTGGCCAGTGAGTTTGGCACTGTGTGTATCAGACTTAACACAGCAAAAGAGGCAATATTGTTGCAGGACACAAATACACTTAAAGTATACTTAGATAATACCCCGCTTCAATCTGTGCTATTGAGGGGCCACAGGTTTATTACACCAGTTCTTCAAATAATTGGCCAGTAACTGTTGTCACTGTGTGTAGCACATTTAACACAGCAAGAGAGGCCACATTTTTGCAGGACTAAAATACACTCTTAGAAAAGTATACTGTTAAATAACACCCCACTTCAATATGTGGTATTGGGGGGCCACTGGTCTATCACACAAGTTATAATACATTAAAAGTGCTTTTGTCACTGTTTGTAGTATTGCCGCAGCAATGCTCAGTCACCACACCTGTCACAATGCTGCACAGTGCACAATAATACTACTAATCCACTTTAATATGCTTTGTTCAAAGTATATTATACCGTGGATTACCCCCCCCATATAATGCACTGCACAGCAATACCAAAAAATTTGCAGCCCTTTAAATGACTTTTGTGGACATTAACGGAGCAATTTGTGTCACTGCTGCCGATCTCTAACTGCCCCTAAAGCACAGACTGGATACATGCCCCTATCCTGAAAAGAGACTGGACCTATACCAAAATTGCAGCCCTTAAATGACTTTTGTGGACATTAACAGAGCGATTTGTGTCACTGCAGATGCCCATTTCTAACTGCCCCTAAAGCACAGACTGGATACCTGTCCCTATACTGAAGAGAGACTGGACCTATACCGAAATACCAGCCCTGAAAAGCACTTTGGTGGACATAAACAGAGCGATTTGTGTGACTGCTGCCGATCTCTAACTGCCCCTAAAGCACTGACTGGATACCTGCCCCTAACCTGAAAAGATACTAGTAGACCTATACCGAAATACCAGCCCTGAAAAGGACTTTTGTGGATCTTCACAGAGCTATTTGTGTCTGGCAATCTCTCCCTCATGAGCACAGGCAACCTCTCCCTACACTGGCAAAAAGCGGAATGTGAAATGGCCGACAGCTCAGGTCTATTTATAGGGTAGGGGGCTCCATGTGCTGAAATGTTTTAATTGGCTGTCCCGTTCCACCTGACGGCTGTGTCATGGGTCAAAGTTCTCCCCAATGTAAAATAATATGGCCGCCGCGAACAACGCCATGTATTCGCAAATATGGCGGGTAGCGAACAAGCAAAATTTGCTGCGAACCGCAAGGCCATCTCTACCAGTGGTCTCCCAATATCACAGATTGAAGCGGGGTGTTATCTGAGTATATTTTCATAAGTGTATTTGTGTCCTGCAACAATATTGCCACTTTTGCAGCGTTAACTGATACACACAGTGCCAAACTCCCTGGCCAATTTTTTGATCAATTGGTGTGATAGACCAGTGGCTTCCCAATACCACATCTTGAAGTGGGATGTTATTTAACAGTATACTTTTTTAAGAGTGTATTTTAGTCCTGCAAAAATGTGGCCTCTCTAGTTGTGTTAACTGTGCAACAAACAGTGACAACAGTTACTGGCCAATTATTTGTAGAACTGGTGTGATAAACCTGTGGCCCCCCCAATACCACAGATTGAAGCAGGTTCTTATATACCTTTTTCCAGATATACTGCGATTCTCTAGAGACTTTTGTGACAGGGTAATTTAAAAACATGACAGGCAGAGGAAGAGACAGACACTTACGCAGGGGTGGTAGCGGTAGGGCAGGAGCAGTAGGCCGGAGCCAAAGTGTGAAGTTTCAGAAGGTGCGTTTGATTACGTCAAAGGACACACCAGACTTGGTTGGGTGGCTCACTCAGCCTTCCTCTTATGCACCCTCCTCATCCTCTCTATCTGCACTCTCTTCACTCTCTGCTGTGTGCACCCCCAAAGACACCACCACAACCACCACCACCACATACCCTCCGCTTGAGTCACTGGAATTATTTTCCGATCCATCACAAGACATTTGCGATGTGCAGCCATTGTTGGCATCGGATCAGGAAGAGGAGATGACAACAGCCGCCACTCAGCAGTCTGATGACAGTACCCAGATCAGCCCAAGGAGGTTGGTCCCCACTGTTGCTGCCTACTCTGAGATCTCGAATGTTAGTGGTGGGGAAGGTGACGGGGATGATGACATGTCTATGGATGTCACATGGGTGCCCGCAAGAGAGGAAGAGGAGGGGAGTTCAGAGGGAGAGACGGACCGGCAGATAGGGAGGAGAGGCAGGCAGAACTTGCATTGCACAAGAGGTACAAAGCAGACTGCAAATGTATCAGGAGCGAGCCATCAACCATGTACAGTCACATCTGGCGCTCCCAGGACGCCGACACATGGCTCCACAGTGTGGGCTTTTTTCAATGTGTCCGTTGCTGACAACAGTGTTGCCATCAGCAGCCTTTGCAGTCAATGCATAAGTCGCAGTAAGCCCAACACTCACCTAGGGACGACCACCTTCAGAAGGCACCTGAACTCCCATCACCGAGTCCTGTGGGAGCAACACCGTCAGAACCCACAAAGCCACACTCCAGGCTCTCACCATCCAGCCTCTTCTCCTTTTCCTCTCTCCTCACATGTGTCCTCCACTCCAC